>NW_015547654.1:661974-676616 GCF_001515605.1 Sinocyclocheilus anshuiensis
ATATATATATATATATATATATATACATATACATATATACATACACACACACACGCATGCGTGCGTACATGCATATCATTAATAAATGAATGAATGAATTAAAACATGTATTATGAAAGTGAATGCAAATACTTTAGATTGTATGTTTATACTTCACACAAGATACTGCCTAATAACAAACTGAGCAGTACTCTAATCTGAACAGGTTATTCCAAAATGTAATTTACACCATAAATAGACCATAACGTTTTCATCTTATTCTGTTAGTTTTCACCAAAAAAGTAATTTGTTGTATAATAATCTCTGTTTTTTTCAGCTCATCAATGCAGTGGTTTTGTTAATCCTGTTGTCGGCTCTCAATGACCCAGTCCAGTACCACTACCACCTCACCAGCTCTGAACTCGGCACGGATCTGGATGTCATGGACGATGCAAGTACGTTTGAGTCATTTAATCCCCTATAGTTATTAAATTCCAGTATGAGCAGCAAACAAGTCATCAACTTTTTAAGTTCAGCGAGAGCTCAAAGACTGCTATCGTATTTCACTGCTGTCTGTGCGGCTATAGATTCTGGCTCTGGTGACTTTGCTCTCATCAGCAGGATTCAAACTATGATTCCTTGTATTTGGTCTGGGCAGCTTTGCATCTGTTATATGAAGCCTGTTTTGTAATAGGCGCTGAAGTAGACAGAGTGTACGGTGGAGTGTCCTTTAACATATGCAGGGGATTAAGCTCTATTTCAAAGACCAGCACCACTGAACTCAATGTACTTCCAGTACTGAGAGCACGAGCAGCTCATATTAATTTGATAGAATTACAGCATCACATTCAAAAGTGTCAGAGATTAGGAAAACCCTGTAATATTAGCCATTAGGTTAACTCAATCCATAATAGTAATTCAGGATGCCAGTGATAATATTATATACTCTAAAAAGTTGTAAAATTATAAACTAAGGCCAGAAATTTCCCAGTTGGCAGTGAAGGAGTTAGAGGAGTTATTTCACTTGTTTTGCTCCACTATGTGCTTACTAGGCTATTTTATTTTCTGTAAAGCTTTTTGTTTGTATTTCTCAATAATATGAGATATGCCTGTGTTTTGGTGGCTGTTTTGGAAACACAGCACTATAGATAGTAGGTCAGGTAACTAGTTCATGGTGCCTGTAATGTCTTGTGAGTGCTAGGCTGAGCTACTAAAATTTTAACTTAGGCGGGCAATGTTACTGGCTCGTATGTCAGTCTCGAGCTTTTTCTGATGAATTAGTAAGTTGGTTCATGAATGAATCATTCAAAAATGTACACAGATATATTTAATTGCATTTTCATAGAAATTTCAATGCTAAATAATTTATTACAATTGACGGATATACTACAATGCTTTTTTTTTATTTTATTTGATGGCATAATGACAATTCTTTACAATTTGCATAGATATATTTCAGTGCATTTTCATAGAAATTTCAATGCATAATAAGAAAATTCATAAAATTTTAGACGGATATATTTTCCGGTTTGTTGATAGTTCTGGCTATTGACACTAATGTTCGGATTTGTTTGAATTCTGATTAACAGTCTTAATTTGATTCAGTACAATTTCTAATAAATTCCTCATTCAGGTGAATATGATTTGGATCTTATTAGATTTATCTGGCCCAGTCTACATTTCAGTTATTACAGTTCATTTGTAGAAATATAGCCTTCAAGAAATTCTCTATGAACTTTACAAGGAACACTCTTGACTTTGCATTTTTAAAACATTTATTTTTAACATCAACACTATTAAAACAGTTGATGTTAAAAATAAAAACATTAATTCCAAGCATTATTTGAGTTTTTGTAGTGAGCTCAGCAGAATATCGGCTCAAAGTGAAATTAGGTGGATGCCAGGCAAAATTACATTTAGTGAAATTCTTGTCATATTAAAAGATAAATCTTGGGATTTTTATAATTGATATTTAGACCCACCCAGTCCTAGATGGTACATTTTGGCCGTTAGACTCAATATTGCTTTTGCAGATCTGATGTTGTGTGTTTCCTCTACAGACATGTGTATCGCTGCTGCAATCTCATTGCTGATGATTTTGATTTGTGGAATGGCAACCTACGGTGCATATAAGGTTTGACAACTTGCTTATTAAATGGATTATTCACCAAAAAATGAAAGTTCTGCCATTATTTACTCACCATCATGTTGTTCCAAACCCATGAGACTTTCTTTCTGGCATTGAACTTAAACACAAGGGTGAGTTAATAAAACAGAACTTCCATTTGGGATTGAAAGATGATTGAAGCTCATCAAATAAGACTCAGTTAATAAACTCAAGACTAAATTAATAAAATGAAATGCTTAATTCATCAGTTTGTGCTGCGTAGTAAAATTATTTCTTTCTTTTCTTTCAGCAACATGCTGCATGGATCATTCCTTTCTTCTGTTACCAGATCTTTGACTTTGCTCTTAACACGCTGGTAGCAATAAGTGTTGTTGTTTACCCCAACACCATACAGGACTATCTTCAGCAGTTGGTAAGTATCTGATCTGACTCTTAAAATGTCAAACTTTGAGTATAATTCTATCATTCTGACTTCATGTGTCTTTGTTTTAACAGCCTGGGACCTTTCCATACAAAGAGGACTTGATGTCCACAAACAACATGTGCCTAGTATTAGCAGTGCTTCTCTTTGTTGGATGCATTTTAGCCTTTAAGGTAAAGAGAAACAACTGTACCGCTTTCCCTTTATTGTGATCTGCCAGATCATTTTTGGTTGACTATAGCTAGATGTGATGCACAGTAGCCTGCAGGATTGACTGTGAATATGACTGCTTCAGACAAACACTGTGTTGTCCTTCTAGAAGCCTGACTCTTCCAGTAGACTTAAGATTTGATACAAATCGCTTTATGACAGCCTGCACGCATTAGAGAGAGGCAGATTACTCTGCTGGGATAAACACAGTGTGCTAAAATTAACCTCTGCTTGCCTACCATGCTGTTGTATGCATGACAGTCTAATAGGTTGTTTGTTGCATTGTGTGATCTGTCTAAATCAAACTGAATGCCTCTGAGAATGAACATCATTGAATTTAGTGGCAAATGTGTTGAAAAAACAGTTTAGACTGTAAATTTTACTAAAGGATTAATTTCTTGAACCTTAAAAGCAGATATTTGGTTGATAGTTTTTAGGTTTGTCAGCATTGGATTAATTTTGCAGTTTTGGGTGAACTACTTCTCTAGCATAAATGCAAAAAGATAAAAGGTTATTATTAAAAATGAAGAATAAAAAAGAAAGGTGACCAGTTATAGCACAACCTTAGCTCATACTGTCGCTGTGTGTATTTTAAACAAAAAGTGTATTTTAAATGAAAAAATCATGTTAATGTTATTTGTCCCATATGCTCTTGTTATAATTTTTTACCATCTGGAAATTAAATGGTGTAGACAAGGCACTGTATCTGTGGCTCTTTATTCTTATTGCTTAAGCCATATGCACATGATTTATGGTGGTGGTTTTATTTAGCATCAGCGGCTGTTCTTTCTCTTTTTCTCTTTAGGCTTACCTTATTGCCTGTGTGTGGAACTGCTACAGATACGTCAGTGGAAGAAGCACTACAGAGGTCCTGGTTTATGTCACCACAAATGACACTACAGTAAGTCAGAGGTTTATATGAACATAAACTGTTTAGCGGAGTCTTGTTTCTTTACCCTCATATTTGCAGATGTCTCCATAATGGACACACATAGACTACTTCAACTAAATGCTGTTCTTTTGAGGTTTCTATTCATCAATAATCCTGGAAAAATGTATCATAGTTTCCAGAAAAATATTAAGCAGCACAACTGTATTCAACTGTAATAAAAATAAAAGACTGGAGTAAAAGCTGCGTACCAAAGCTGCTAAAAATTCAGTTTTGCCAACACCGGAATAAATTACATTTTAAAATATATTAAAATAACTATTTTCTATTTTACATTGTAATAATATTACACAACATTAGTTTGTACTGTATTTTTGATCAAATACATTCAGTCTTGGTGAGCATAATAGACTTCTTTTAAAAACAGAAAAAGTTACAGACTCCAAACTTTTGAATGGTAGTGTAATTATGGATAATAATCATAAGGAGTTTGATCATTCTGTTTCAGATTTTGATTCCATTTAATACACCCAGTTCCTCACTGATTCCATTAATGATTCTTTTAGTACATGTAAGGAGGCAACAAATGCATGATACTACCTTTATTATACCATATAAAGCTATATGAGATTTATATTTGTATAAACGAAATACAGAATTTAAAAATATATATTATTCTGGTAACATTTAAATTACAATAAATACATAAACATTGAAATGCAAAATAATTATTTTCTGAATGTATATCTTTAACTTTTATTATGATCTGGACAAAGTAATGAATCACGGTTCAGTAAGTGAAATGTGAATTGAATATTATCTGAAAGGCTGATACGAATCATCCGTTCGGTTCCCGGCCCAGCATGTGATTCAGTCATAAAAACAGTCTCACATAGTTTATCTCTGCACAGCTATAGGGGATGTTCTGATGTGCATCGCAGCAGGATCATGATGACGGTCTCCTCATGCCCTCTGTGTTGTTGAGTCAGTGTTTATGGAGGGCATTAGAGAGGGCAGTGTGCTGTGTTCCTCTACTGCCTCTAATCCCACTACTGTCTGCCTCTGTCTGTCTGTCCTGCTGCTCTGTTGACCCTCCAGTCCCTCCAGTCACTGACAACTCACATGTATGAAGAGTTACATTTAATGCATTTGACAGATGCTTTCATCTAAAGTGACTTAGAGTGCTTTGAAGGAATGCATTTTATTTGTGTGTTTATAATTATTCAAAAAAAGTTTGTTTGGGGTGGGTGATCGGACTAATTGGATTGCCCGGGTCATTCCACAGATGAATTCCACAGATGGACAACCAGTATAATGAGTGGTCAGATGCTTTAAAAAGAGACAGAAAGAACTGAAATAAAAGGCCATTGAGAAGCATGGGGCTTTTTCACCATTCAGCTGCAGGCCGTTACATAACTGTCCACACTTGTTTGGTTCATTTTAAATCCGCATTCCAGCCGTCCTGACAAGGAGAAAATGTGATCCCCCTCGGGGCATTCATGACCATATTACTAATTAGCTCACCTTTTCATAATAACAGAATGTTTTGGGCTGGTTTTTCTGTATATGGAGAATGAACTTCCCTCTGCGGAGACAGATAGCATTTAAATTTAAGATGAAGGCATTTCCTCTGACCCAGAGTTGCTTAAAAATGCTTTAGTTTTATGTCTGACATGGCCTTGGTTTACAGGTGGCTAGCAAAGCAACAATAATTTTATTTTTCAAAAGGTTTTTTTTTTTACAGATAGAGACGGTAAGGCACAGGCAGGATTCAAACCTGCATCCTCTAAAGCACCATAGATCAATGGCTATTTTCAAAACATACTTCCATGCTACACTTATTATATCTTCAGTATATATTATGTAGACTTTGCCAGGGTTACTATCGTAACATATAACATAAAATATAAAAACATTAAACTTTTATTTTAGCTAGTTGCCAAGGCAACATTTCTCTTTTTAGTTGAAGTACTAAAAACTAAAACTTAATAAAAACTATGTAGACATATTTGAATAAATAAATAAAAATGACAAAAGCACAACAAAATTGAAACTTTAACTTAAGTTAAGCTGAAAATATAAAATCTATAAATAAAATCTTATTCAAAATACCAACAAAAACAATACTAGTATATCCAAGATACTAAAATATGTACGCTATGTAAAGAAATACCCAGATGTACAGAGCCCAGAACATGACATATAAAAGAAAAAATAGATCTTGTGACCACGAATTAAGAATTTGTTCACACAATTTATTAATTCCTGGCCATGTTTTATTAATTTGTTCCATTCTTTTGGTTCAGGGCCACTTTGTACTTATTTTAGTTAAATTGTAGCCATGTTGTAAAAATTTGTTACCTAGTTTTAATTTAGGTAAATCATGATTTAAAGTGTTAGTTCACCCAAAAATGAAAATTCTGTCATTAATTACTCACCCTCATGTCGTTCCAAACCTGTAAGACCTTCGTTCATCGTCAGAACACAAATTAAGATATTTTTGATGAAATCCAAGAGCTTTCTGACCCTGCATAGACAGCAACACAACTGACACGTTCAAGACCCAGAAAGGTAGTAAAGACATCGTTAAAATAATCCATGTGACATCAGGAGTTCAACCTTAATTTTAGGAAGCTACGAGAATACTTTTTGTGCTCAAAGAAAACAAAAATAACGACTAAAAATGAGGGAATGAATTAAGTTGTGGAAAATGAATTCTCAATTTGTAGTCATTCCTTTTTGTTCCAATGTGACATTTTGGCTGCGTTTGCCAAAATGCCCATTTGCTGACTAGAGTAATGTATCCCACAATGCAGTGCTCTCAACTTGACCAATTATGTCCAATGTGACGAATGAACCAGAAGTGATATTAGACATGATTTCTTTAGATTTTTCTTCATTATGTTGAGTTGAGTCATTTCTACACAAAAATGTGTATGCATTCTAAGTAACAGTTTATTTTATACAGAAATATAGCCCCCTCTGTTTAAAACTTTTTATTTTGCATAACGTGTTCTGTTTCATACTAGTTTGAAATCTAATTGGCAGTTTATAGTATAAGCTAATATTAATGACAAACAGCATGTGTGCTAATGGCTACAGCTCAAACTATTCTCTAATTGTTTTCATTCTTTGTGTCTTGATTAATCTAAGAATATAGTGTACAACAGAAAAGGAGAACATAATGTATACGTAAAGCATTTACTAATATATTACTGCTTTATTTTCAGGTACTACTTCCACCCTACGAGGAGGCCATCGCCATTCCACCGAAGGATCCCCCTCCTCAGTACGTTTCAGCTTGAGAATCACACCACTCTCTTACTACGCTCCTCCCAAACCTGCTCCAAAGAAACAATCTCCGTCACAATAGCCCTGGTCTCCTGTTTGTCGCTGTGTGACGTAAGTCTCCTCTCCTCTCCTCTCCTCTCTGGAGGCAGCAGTATGACTTTGAGACGCCCTTCCCTCGACGAGGCTGCCCAGCTGTCCTGACAACCCAACGCTGTGTGTCAGCTCCAATCTGATTTGCACTTTCGGCGATTATGTGCGGCCCTGGCTTTTTTAATACTGTGAACTACTCAGTAGTGTTGTTGTCTACTGATATACCTGAGATTTGAATGCGGTGTGCATGATAAACACGGGAGTTACGTAAGAGCACTTTTAAAATGGGAATTACCTAGAAATATACTGAATGTAAGAAGACGGCATTTTCACTTTAATTTCGTTGTACTGTACGAAATAAAAAAGACAAATTTTTATTCAGAATATAACTAAATTAGTTGTAAAAAAAACATTTTATGCGAGCAATTCTACACCATTTTATCTAACAAAGTGAAATCTTTTAAGTCTTCCTTTTATACACAATGTCCCAAAACATGATGCAATCATTGATTAATATTCTCTTTCAATCAATCAAATGCTAATCATTAGTTTTAGATGGTTTAGATGTCGCAAAGACTGAACGATCCTGCTGCTTGTGAACAGATATAAAGCTATATACACTTAATATTTGTGAAACTCTGGTTTAGATTTGAAATCAAGTAGATTTGAAACATTTTAAAGATTCATGTATCATGGGGGATCTGACTTCAAATTAAAGGACTTGTCGCTTGTTTACTTAAATAAAAAAAATAAAATAAAAAAAAAAGCACAAATTTGGCTTAAGGTGCCATCACATTTACCATTGTTTCACTAGGAATCCATGCGATTAGGAATTTAGTTTGATGGTGAAAGATTTTACACTAAATCTTGCATGCAAATTCTCCACGTTGACGAACAAAAGCTGCTTGGTTTGAAAATTGACTTCTGTGTGAGCTGTGCTTCAGACATCACTACGCTATTGACGATACACAATGGACCTTTTTTGTCTCAACATTTTCCTTAACTTTTGGTAATGTAATTGCATCTTTGTAGTTGAGGTACTTAGAATGGAAGTGAATTGAGTCAATCTGTTAAAGTTACACGGTGTGTGTTAACATGATTTTAGTGTAAAAAAAAATCACAAGCTTTTTCTATGTTACGTTATATCCCATTTTACAATTTAACCCCTAAACCCCTAAATTGATTATTAAAATAGATTCATGAGATAGTTCACCCAAAAATGGAAATCCTGTCATTAACTACCATGGTCAAGACCCAGAAAGGTAGTAAGAACATCGTTAAAATAGTCCATGTGACATCACTGGTTCAACCGTAATTTTACGAAGCTACAAGAATACTTTTTGTGCGCAAAGAAAACAAAAATATGCATTGTTGCGTTGTGGTACTCCCATGAATGCGTGTCGAAGTCTGACGCGGAAGAGAAGAGATTGTTGAATAAAGTCGTTATTTTTGTTTTCTTTGCACACAAAAAGTATTCTCGTAGCTTCATAACATTAAGGTTGAACCACTGATGTCACATGGACTATTTTAACTATCTTGTATGTGTCAGTTGCATTGCTGTCTATACAGGATCAGAAAGCTCTCGGATTTCATCAAAAATATCTTAATT
Organism: Sinocyclocheilus anshuiensis; assembly: GCF_001515605.1. NCBI lineage: Eukaryota > Metazoa > Chordata > Actinopteri > Cypriniformes > Cyprinidae > Sinocyclocheilus > Sinocyclocheilus anshuiensis. Next base: position 670,592 of record NW_015547654.1, read on the forward strand.
TGTGTTCTGAAGATGAATGAAGGTTTTAAGGGTTTGGAATGACATTGTCAATTAATGACAGAATTTTCATTTTTGGGTGAACTAACCCTTTGAACAGCTTTACAGCTCAAATACACAGATCTTAAGAGAAATATTAAAGTAAGTGCTTTTATGAAATTAGAAGCTTCACACCTCAAATCCTTAAAAAATGGCCCCATTCACTTCCATTGTAGGTGCCTAACCTACCTTAATTTTTGCTTCTTTTTTTTTTTTAAGAAAACAAGGGACCAGACCATTTTTGTGGTAATCGACATTATGCCACAAATGCTGTCGACTTATCTTGACTTGCATTGAACCAGACAGTGCTCAGTGAATAAATGAGAATTATGGGTGTTAGGAAATCATTTTTGTCATTTGAAGTTACACGCTCCTGTTTAGAGAAGTAGTGTAACTTTTCTGTCATTATCACTAGGTTACAATCTGTGGCTGCAGACTGCAATGTTTTTGCACATGTGAATATTATTCATTCATGTTATTGTCTGTGATGAATGGTGTGTTAATCAGTAATTGTGACAAATGAAAAGTAAACGATGTGACCCCGACAGTAGATTAGCATGTAGCCGAGTTAAGATGACATGCCATTTCCCCCAGTCACCTACTAGCTCAAAGTAGCTTCTGTTATTGGGAACATTTTTAATTTTTATATACAGTGGCTATGCAAGGGTATTTTGTAACATGTATCCATAGCTGAAAATGACTATATACTTACATTTATTCATCATGGTAACATTAGATATAGAAGCATTAATGGAAGTATTAGAGATTGATAGATGTAGGAATTTTCTTTCATTGTTCTGTGCGTAGACTTTCATCCTCAGTTGAGCATCTCCGAATTAGCTTCATATAAGCAATGTTTTATCATGAAACACAATTTAAAAAGATTCTGTGTGTTTGGAATATTACTTTTGGTATTGTGACCTGTAATTTGTATTATAATATTCTCACAATATTTCTCATAAAAATGAAGTAATTATTAATGGATATCACAATATGAATTCTCAGAAACCCAGAACAATGTCTGTCAGTAGGTAGAATGCCTGTGAATGTTTGTCTTTGTCTTGTTACACATCCTGTATTGGGTTGACACTGGCTTATGTCTTATTTCTAAACAATAAAATATTCCAGTAATGCTTCGTTATGGCTGTCTTTTGCCTGATGTCTGTGGAAGCCCATGGAGATCTGGGATAGATCAGAGTGGATTGACTTCACAATTAAAGTGTGGCATTACCTTTGCTTGACCAGAGACGGATTCACCTACTATCAGTCCTGCCTCAGCAGAACTGTGTCAGGGTTTTTACCAATTACTTTGGTTACAAGAAACTGAAATATATTATGCACTTCATCCACTGACCTATTTTTGATGGTCCAAGGATGCTTCGGTATATAAAACTAAAAACACAGCCCGAGGCTGAAGCTCCTTACTGAAGCACTGTCGATCAATATTTTGATCCTCAAACCTGTAAAAGAAAAGTCAAACCTCTTCTAATTTTATATATTAAATATTTGTTCAAACTGGCATATGCCATTTAAAATGAGGAAAAACTACATGAGCAAAATATAATTGGTAGCAATTTAAAATGAAGTTATACAATAAATATTTCAGTTAAATCCAATGGATGACCAGCCGTTCGTTTAAGACTGCGCAACACAATTCTGTATCAACAATTTATAATTTAGGAGTGGACTACAGAAATTTTCAAACCAAAAGATAACATTGTATTCTACTTGTAATTCACCCTGTACTGTTCAAATGTTTTAACTGCAAAACGAAGAAAGAAAATGCATTACATATTGCACCCTCTAGTGGCAAACTTGTAATACATATTGAAGTTGTGAATGTGTAGCTTTAGATTCATCCCATTGCTGTGGCTCAAGTTGAATTCACGGCACACAAAGTAATTTTTACTAATATAAAGAAGATATTGGACTCTGTTCATACTTTTAAGAAATTGGGAAAAATAAACATTTCCCAAGAGCACATCAAGGATTCCAGAAACAGATGTCATGTTGATCTTTTTTAATAATAATAATAATAAAAAAAACTTGAATAACTGAAACATAGTGACTAAACAATATTCCATTTCTCAACATTATCAAAGATCAAAAGATGAGAAGGGGAAACGCCTTTTATCCATTAGACATCAAGTCTGAACAAAAGCTGAGACAAAAATAACCAAAAACCACAAAGACCGTTTCAACCAATTTTATTTCTAATAAGATCTGGTGGAAATGGCTCTACTTCTCCCCCTGCTGCTGCTGCTGCTGGTCTGGCATGCTTCTGATGATGTCGGAATCCCCTATCAACACAAGAGAAAGGCATTAATGACAGAACAATTAATTTAACCTGACACAATGTTACAATATTAATGTTGAGAATACATAAAGGACAGTCAGACCATGTCTAAGATGCTCTAGAGTTCCACATTGGATTCGAAATATCACAAAACATACCAGCAACCTTTTAAATGGACATCTACTTTGACATAATAATCTACTAAACCAGTTAAAAGGGAAAATTACAATAAATCAAAAGTGTAAGATCAAGTCACATCAGTTGTCCCACTGAAAGAAACCGATGCATGAATACACACCAGGGTCAATGATGGCCAGTGTGCACACCCTGTAGTATTTGCCACAGGCTGTGCCGAGCTCAATGTTGTTTCCACTGTAATGATGGACTCCAGTTTTGGCCAACATTGCATAGTACTCAATCTCAGATTTCCTAGAACAAAAAAAAAACAAAAACATGATTAATTAAAACATCCTCAACCCTTATATAATTGTATTGACTAAGACACCACAGATTATTTGCATAACGACAGTGGATTCACAGAGCACACACCTCAGAGCGGGACAGTTGTTGGCCAGGATTACCAGCTTGGCTTTTCCTTGGCGAATCATTTTCTGAGACTGCTTGTATCCGAGAACGTATTTACCGCTCTTCATCACAAGCTGCAGTCTGGAGTTAATGGACTCCAGGGACTTTTTCTGTAAAGTTGAAGATAAAACCATAAATACACCTACAGCACAGAATGTAACAAATAAATAAATAAAACACTTTGACAGAATACAGTGACTAACATGTCAAATATATTTTACATCAGACTATTATCAGTAATTTCTTTGACAGGGGTGTGAATTCTGTGTATTAATCTTGTGCACTAGACTAATATGTGCATTAAGTCTAGCACATTAATATAATAAGTCACACAAATAAGTTAAATTTCCAAAGCAATTCAAGTCACATCCCATTCACACTATGAAGATCACGTCAATGAACTTATAAACAGTGTATACATAATGTGAGCATATCACGTCTGCTTCACAGACAACTACAATACTATATCTCAATGACATTTTACAAGTATTGCTCCCGTATTACATTCATTGCACATTGGGACATAATGATTTATCGAATGCGACTTTAATTTATATAATAAGCGTTTGTTTTATAAAGACGCGTCACGTTTTGTGGAGACACTTGTATTAAATATATTAATAATGGTATATACAATACAAATCCTCTGCAAGTTACTAGAAACATCCCGTCAAGCAGCTGCACTCCTGAACTAACGTTAACTCACATTTAGCCCACCCAACAGCCCGTCACCGAGGAGACAAACATTTGAACCATACAATGCATATTAACACTTCAGCTGCGTAACTTTAATCGTATATATCAGTATCTGTGGATGAAAACGTGTTGGTTTTTATCATCAGGCCTGTAGCGGAGCTTCCACGTGAAAGACTCCAGCGCAGCGTCGCGCTCCACTCACCGCTTTCTTTGCGGCCACCATTTTTCCTGATTAGTCCGATCTGGCCAACCTAAACACAGAAGAGCGACAAATCAAGACATACACTTTCAAAACTATGCGTTTGTATCCTTGACAGAAGTCTTAAAACGAGTATTTTAATAGTTTCCGACAGAGCCGCGCTCACCTCCTGATCACACCAAGATGGCCTCGTAGAGAAAGGGCTTCCCAGCGTGCACCGCGCGCGTAAACCTCACGCGCCCGCCTCGAGACCACTGATCTCAGAACAGTCACCCTGTGGCGTGTATTCAGAAGACAGTCATATATTCATTATAATAGTCTAATGCCATGGAGTTAAGACCTTATTAATTTACACAACTCTTCCATATTTAGAAATCACACATTTAAAATCATGTTACCTCATGTATCTAGACTAGTTTTCAAGAGAATGGGAACCCTGGTTCTTAAAAGGAAAAAAAAAAACAGTTGAGGGAGTAAATTAGAATAATAAATGTCTTGATTAATTAGTTATTTTAGTTTATTTTAATGCTTCTTATTTTAAATATCATCTTGAGGCTTCCTCTGAAGTTTTCTGATGCTCCGTAATGGGCCTCAAGCCCCTGGTTGAGAACCACTGGCGATGGCTTGCTCAAAAAAAAAAACTGTAGACCTACCTGTCAAACATACATACTCATTCCTCATTATTACTATTTTGAACATAGTAGCCTATAGACAAATATAGTCATAAAACTACAAATTTACAAGAACATCTGAAATGTTCTTATTCTTATATTTTTGTTACTTTGTCTTTTTATTGAAGTGTGAAAGCATCTCAGATATTTTTCCTCATCCATCCAAAGTCAGTTTGAAGCGGTACTCTATGGGCAAATTGTTTACAACATGCATCCTCATTCATTTAAACTTATGAAAATTAACCATGGGTACACTAACCTTAACCATATTTGTAGTAAAACTGTGGTTAAGCAAATTACAGTCTGCCAAAAACCATGGTTAGGCCTACTACTCTTTAGTAAAACATGGTTATTTTCCATATTTCCACAATGGAAAATTAATGGATAATGTCCTGGCAGAAAATTATCAGTAGGCCTACATTTTACTCATTTTTTTCAGTATGTGCTACAGTTACACAAATATATTTAAATGTAAAATGTACCTAATGCCTTGATGAATGAATCCATAAAACATTTTTAATTCTAAGAGGACTATATTGTAAATCAGGGTTGCCAACTTTTAAGTTCAGCTTGGAGTGAGATTTTTTGTCATATCAATTGATATCAATATCAATTCATATGCATTTACTGTACATAAAAGGGGATAAAAATCTTTTGTTAAATGCAGTTGAATGCCTTTTTTATCACCATTTTAAACTTAAATACTGGGTTAAATTCAGTATTTGCTTGCATTCATTATGTATACTCATATAAGTATCATTTAAAAAAGGGATGAAACTATTAACTTTTTAAATTCCACATTTAAAAATCTAGTGTTTAATCATGTCTAAATATTTCTTCAAATGAAAAACCTAAAAATAAGTACGCAGGTACGACCTGCAATATTCTAGATACAATTTAGTAAAGAGCCATACAGGTACCTATAGTGGTTTTTTTTCTGACCACAAAATGACTCTAATTTGCCTCTTTGCATTTGAATTAAAAACCCTTTCTTTATTTTAACCTTAAATACTACACTCATTTTAATATAAGCAATAGAAATACTATAATTTTTTTAAATCATTAATGGACCATAATTATTGCACAAATGGTATTTAGTACCAAAAGATCTCCTTAAAATATTACATAAATATTATTGAACTAAAATATAGAACATTTATTTAACTGAAAAAGAGTTCAGCTGTATGGTCACATTATAAGTAAGCAATACCTGAGGGTTAAATACAAGAAAACCATATTAATGTTGCCTCTCCATCACTCTCCAGAATAAAATGATACTGTAAATGTCATCGACATAATAATCAATGCATAATATGCTGTAATGTTTACCAAAAATTGCTGCAAATACCTGTATAGTGAAGTTGTCGTCTATTCCACTTAAAGGGGTCATATGATGTTGCTAAAAATAACATTATTTTGTGTATTTGGTGTAATGAAATGTGTTTATACGGTTTAAAGTTAAAAAAACACATTATTTTCCACATACTGTACATTATTGTTTCTCCTCTATGCCCCGCCTTTTTGAAACGCGTCGATTTTTAC
>NW_015547654.1:680453-683475 GCF_001515605.1 Sinocyclocheilus anshuiensis
AGGCATGACGAAGCGGATATCGTCCTCTTTTGGAAGACCAAACAAAGTAGTTTCGCTTTCTCAACGAAGCACACAGCACACTTCACGACATGGCTGCAGCGTCAACAATACTACAGTGAGAATAAAAGTTACGCCTTCTTTCTTTGCGTGAACATTTGGGCAGTGTTATGCAAATCTTCCCACATAGTGATGTAGACATGTGGGGGCGTGTTAGAACGAGCCGTTTTAGGTAGGTGTGGCTGACTCTTAACTTTTATAAAGAATATCTCTTTGGATTTGAGACTTTAGTCTTTGCAACTTTACAGATCTTCTTTATGCACCAAGAGCTTGTAACACTCCAAAGAGAAAGGAAAAATTGAAATCGCATCATATGACCCCTTTAAACCCATTCAAATGGATTGTCAACGCTGGTTTGTCTGGAGAGCTCCGTGAACCACGTGACCGTGTGGCGACGCCGGCGAGATCAAAGCTTGTCGCAACTCTGTTTTTCAGTGGCTCTGGCTTTAAATGAAGCGCTACATTTTACAATTTACGCCACATTAAGCGCACAAAAACTGTATTTATTGTTTAAATTTCGTATTAAAACTTACCAAATTTGAAAGCTGAGACGGTTTCATATCGCAAGCAGGGTTGCCAATTTGGCGTGAGATTTACATGGGCAGCGTGAGACGGAGCCTGGAAGCGTGTGTCTCACGCCAAATGCGTGAGAGTTGGCAACCCTGCTGTAAATCATTAAGTGCTTTACAGCTTCCCGGCCTATTCAAAGCAGGTAACACTACTATTTACATGTAGTAGTAATGATAATAAGTAAAAGAAATGCAGTAACGTAATACTGGCCTAGTGGTCTTTTCAAATCATTGTTATGTGCAGGGAAAAACACGTGAACTCTAAATGTTCGTGCCGCGCTGTCAGTTCGGTGGCGCTGTCGAGTCAGAGCCGCGCCGATGACAGGTCACCGCGGTGTGAGCTCTGTAACATCGCGCTGTTGTGTCCCACTTTCGGAATTGTACTTGACGACGGTAAAATGTTGTTTATGTCATTAATAGCTTCAGACAACTTTTGAAGAGTTTGTGAGACACACGCCAAATTAAACGGAAGTGTCGACACAGCTTCCGTTTCAAGTGAAATTAGCTCTCATCATCTACTGAAATATTTACTTATTTCAGTTATGCATATGAATGTATTTCACTAAGGTTTATCATTGTTTTTTCATTTCACTAGTGTTTGTAAGAGGTTTTTCAGTAATGCATATGAATGAATTTCACTAAGGTTTATCAATGTTTTTAGTGTTTGTAAGAGGCTTTTCAATAATTATGGCCTATACAGCCCCACGCAACCCTTAAACTGAAAGCAAAAGTGAATGTGAGTGAAAATGGGTGTGTTAAGGGTGATAGATAAACCACGTTTCCTTGTTGACACCGACATAATAGAAATCCTGCTCTCGATAAGGTCGAGTGTTAACGCGATGGAGGTGGACAAATATATCTTGACCGAGGCGCTCTCTGCTATTCTGGGAGTCACGGTGAAATTGCAGTCAGATTGTAAGGGTTTAGATGGAGTCATACAGTTGAATATTACCAGTCTGACAACTCTTGCCCTTCTTGGTTATGAAGCATTTGCGCTTGTGGTCCAACCCGTGTCTTATCTAACAACTTTACTCGCTCGGTGGTTTGTTGGTGATCAGCAAAATTCACAAGAGACCTCGAAGAACGAAAGCGCGAACTCTTCTCTCCGGAAGGAAATATTTGCAATCCCGGATGACTTTTTCGACCCAAAGTTTGACTTTGACTTCACGAACATGTCCGAGTCAAAGTCTGATGAGTGCACACGCGGGGACGAGCCGTACAAGCGGCCCTACGGCTGGATGCGCTTTGCTCTGAAGGTCCGGGACAAATATCCAGACGGGAACGCTTGGCTGGGAACATACGGATGGAGGAGCCGTTCAGTGCCCGGCGAGTGGCCCGTCTCCTACCACGGAACCGATTTAAAGGGGGCCGAGGGCATCGTACAGACTCACTTCAAGGCGGGAGGCCGTCAGGCGTACGGAAGAGGGGTTTATTCATCTCCAGACATCAACGTGGCAGAAGATTACGCGACAAGCAAGAAATTCACGTCGCAAAAGAATGGAAAGACTTACAAAGTCATCATGCAGAACAGAGTCAACCCCAATAAGAGGAAAATCATCAAGGAGAAGAAATTTTGGTTGGTCCCTATACCAGAAGGGACATCTGCTGATAAAGAGAAAGAAATCGTGGAGAGCTCAATCCGCCCATATGGCCTTCTGCTTAAAGAGGTGTAGGAAGCTGAACATGCCTGTTGAAATTGCTCTCAGAATTGAGCTTACTCTTCAACAAATATTTCCACTTTAAAATATTGAAAAGACTTTGACTTTTGGCTAATGATATAGTTAATTACCACCTGAAAAGCTAAATCAAAACTTGTATTAATCTATTGGTGAATTCTTTAGGCCTACCTTTTCTGTTCTCTGCCTTTTTAGTGTAGCCTATGTCAAGAATTTTATTTATTTTTTTTTTTTTTTTATTTTTAGTCATTTAGCAGACGCTTTTATCCAAAGCGACTTACAAATAAAAGAAATGTGAAATCGATAAGCTCGCAGAAGAATACATTAGAAACGTCCGGAACCTGGCTCCGGATCAGAGAGTGGAGCACCTGCAGAAGATCCAGAACGGATTCAGCAAATGCAAAGAATACAGCGACAACAAAGTGCAGCTCGCCATGCAGACGTACGAAATGGTCAGTAAGCCAGTTTAGATGAGAGTGACTTTTAAAACCAAACCTGGAAATATTATTTACCTTTACTTTACTTTTAGTCATTCAGCAGACGCTTTTATCCGAAGCGACTTACAAATAAGAAAAAGTTATTAAAACTAAAAGCTAAAACTCTATAAATATTATATATATATACACATTTAAGAAAATAAAATAAATTTCATAAAAATGACAAATGCATACAACAACATTTCAAAACTAAACATTTAAATGAAAACAAAAAAATAAAGCT
>NW_015547654.1:687038-710716 GCF_001515605.1 Sinocyclocheilus anshuiensis
CAGACATAATGTAACTAAAATTAAAATAAATAACAAATACAAATAATACAAATCAAACGACAGTAGTTTATCATTAATCCTAAAAAATAACACTGCCAAACACACATGCTAAATAACAACAACTTACTGACACATAGTAAGAAATGGTTATAAAAAAAAAATTAATTTAAAAGAGAAAATTACCAAAGTTTTATAAAATAAGACATTAGGCTGTTTCCACTGAAACAGGACAATTATATCAATTTGACACATTCATTCACTGATTTCATCATTTTAATACACTTCTTATGTCCTTTAAGTTCTAGAGAAAATGAAAATTACTCAGCTTCAGTGGTTCACAGAAGGACTAAATTCCATAAAACATTATGCTGTTGTATTATACAATTCACGAAGGGAAAGACTGATTGATTTATCTTCCATGAAGTGATAGGTTCAGCTCTACTTCCTCTTGTTCAAATGTCAAATACTGCAGTAAATAAACCTTTTACTTTTTTTTTACCTTTCTTAATGAATTGTGTATTCTAAAACAAAAATAAGTTATCTGATAATTAGAGAAATACAGTGGGTACGGAAAGTATTCAGACCCCATTTAAATTTTTCACTCTTTGTTATATTGCAGCCATTTGCTAAAATCATTTAAGTTAATTTTTTTTCCTCATTAATGTACACACAGCACCCCATATTGACAGAAAAACACAGAATTGTTGACATTTTTGCAGATTTATTAAAAAAGAAAAACTGAAATATCACATGGTCCTAAGTATTCAGACCCTTTGCTCAGTATTTAGTAGAAGCACCCTTTTGATCTAATACAGCCATGAGTCTTTTTGGGAAAGATGCAACAAGTTTTTCACACCTGGATTTGGGGATCCTCTGCCATTCCTCCTTGCAGATCCTCTCCAGTTCTGTCAGGTTGGATGGTAAACGTTGGTGGACAGCCATTTTTAGGTCTCGGGGTCTGAATACTTTCCGTACCCACTGTATATATTTTCTCTCAAAAAACAATGTTATGTATGAAATAAAGTTTTACAACCCTTCTGTTGAGATTGACTGGAGTACTGCAGGATTTAAAATGTATTTTGGCTACTTAGGTGTGGCTCAAAAAAAAAGAGCACTTTCAGCGTCTGTATAATACGCAGAATATTAGAGATGTAGAATTTATCTGATCCCTATATATGGAGGGAGAACGGATTGAAAAGTGGCCTTTTGTCTCCTCGCCAATCCTCCAGCAGAAGATTTACTGGTTGCACTCCGGATGAGAAGTGCTGCATTAGGTTAAAATGTTCTCAGCGTTACTCACTGTAATTGCGTTTTTTACTCGTAACAATGCCAATTAGAGAGCTTTCTAAATCAATTCTTACTAGTAACAATTAAAATTAGAGAGCTTTGTAGTAAGAATTGAGTTGCTCACAAATTTAATTGTTGCTAGTAAAAATGCAATTATGTTGAGTTACGCAAGGGAACATTATAAGCTAAATGGCTTGCCATAGGCGGCAGCCATCAGTAAATCTAATCACTGGAGGCAAATTTCAGTGTAGGAGCTCTAGTGCTTGCGTGCAAAGTGATGGGACAATTCAAATCATAACCCGCCAAACTGGCTAGTGAGTTGATATGTACCTGTAATGGTTAATTTACACTTGCATTTTGAGAGTTGGTGGGTGTTTATTTCAAACCCTGACTGTAGAATAATAGAATCAGATCACAAATTCAAAACCCATAATTAAAATTGTTTATAAATAAGAAGAGAGTTTTTGTTGGCTCAAAAACATTTTACAAACCTTTATTTTTAATAGTAAAATTAGGGACAAAACTGATGCACGTATGCACTCAGAATTGTTATTATGACCATAGACTGTGATTATGACTCACGTAGACCAGTGGTTCTCAAACCTGTCCTGGAGTACCCCAAGCACTGCACATTTTGTATGTCTCCCTCATCTATCACACCTGATTCAACTCATCAGCTCATTAGTGGAGACTGCAAGACCTGAAGTGGGTGTGTCAGATATAGGGAGTCCTCTTTTGGAAGACCAAACAAAGTAGTTTCGCTTTCACAACACGTTTCGCGTCACACACGGCGGCCTAGAGTGAGCAGAGGCCGGGGGCTACAGAACGGCACGGCCGGCGGATTCGACGAAGGAGCGTCCGGAGGGCTTGCGGCAACCACATGTGATGACCCCGGGCTGGACTCCGCTTAGTCCACGGTGAAAGCCGATCCGGCGATCTACAGCGTGAAGTTGATGTATTTCCTCAGCGACCAGCACAGATCAGCTCCAGGCATGACGAAGCAGATATCGTCCTCTTTTGGAAGGCCAAACAAAGCAGTTCGCTTTCACAATGAAACACACAGCGCATTCACGACATGGCGGCGGCGGCAACAATACTACAGCGAAAAAATTAATTTAATAATTTAATAAAAATAAAAGTTACGCCTTCTTTCTTTGCGTTAACATTTGGGCGGCGTTATGCAAATCTTCCCACATAGTGACGTAAACGTGGGGGCGTGTTAGAACGAGCCGTTTTAGGTAGGCATGGTTGACTCTTAACTTTTATAAAGAATATCTCTTTGGATTTGAGACTTTAGTCTTTGCAACTTTACAGATCTTCTTTATGCACCAAGAGCTTGTAACACTCCAAAGAGAAAGGAAAATATTTCAACATGATATACGAAGAAATTTAAACTATTAGAAGACCCTATTGTGCAGTTCTTCTTTTTCTTAGTTTATTTTCATTTTGATTTGTGCTCTGTTCTTTAGGATCTTCTTATGATCTTATATTGCCTTATTGTATTTGTATTTTCTTGCAATATAATTTTTTTAACTTGAAATACTGCTTTGATTGAAAAATTAATAAAAAAATATTTACAAATTTAATTATTGCAGAAATTAATGAGTACCATAAAATTATCTCAAAATAATAAAGAAAAAATATTTTTAAACAAAAACTTATTACATTGATTTTATTGAAAATAAAAAAGTTAGCTATTTCAATTAAGGCTTTGGTCAATTTTGAGCCAAGTTCAGTTCTCTGCTAATGAGCTGCTGATGTGAATCAGGTGTGCTAAATAAGCAGGACATACAAATGTGCAACGCTGCGTGGCCTTTGTGTCCAAATGCCAAAGACTGAAAACCATTGTGTTACAATCAGAACTCTTGCTCCCTTAATAAGTACGATTAACGCGATGGAGGTGAACAAATATATCTTGACTGAGGCGCTCTCTGCTATTCTGGGAGTCACGGTGAAATTGCAGTCAGATTGTAAGGATTTCGATAAAGTCACTCAACTGCAAATTACCAGTCTGACAACTCTTGCCCTTCTTGACAAAGAAGTGCAAAATGTGACTTGTCTAACGTCTTTACTAAAGCGATTGTCAGTTGATCAGAAGAATTCACAAGAGACCCAGAAAAGCGACATTGTGAGCTCTTCTCTCCGAAAGGAATTATTTGTGATCTCCGATGACTTTTTTGATCCAGTGTTTGACTTTGACTTCACGAACATGTCCGAGTCAAAGTCTGATGAGTGCACACGCGGGGACGAGCCGTACAAGCGGCCCTACGGCTGGATGCGCTTTGCTCTGAAGGTCCGGGACAAATATCCGGATGGGAACGCTTGGCTGGGAACAGGCGGATGGAGGAGCCGTTCAGTGTCCGGTGAGTGGCCCGTCTCCTACCACGGAACCGATTTAAAGGGGGCTGAGGGCATCGTACAGACTCACTTCAAGGCGGGAGGCCGTCAGGCGTACGGAAGAGGGGTTTATTCATCTCCAGACATCAACGTGGCGGATATGTTTGCGAATAGCAAGAACTTCACGTCGCAAAACAATGGGAAAACTTACAAAGTCGTCATGCAGAATAGAATCAACCCCCAGAAGAGGGAAATCAAGGACAAGAACATTTGGTTGGTCCCCATACCAGTAGGCACATCTGCTGCGAAAGAAAAAGAAATAGTGAAGAGCTCAATCCGACCTTATGGCCTTCTGCTTAAAAAGGTGTAGGAAGGCCAACAGTAGGGCCTAGCTGAAGTTACTCTTGCATGTACTTCCAAATGCTTAATATTCTATGTGTTATGTTCCATATTATCATAATTGAGAACAGAGGGACAAAATTCTATGAAATGTATTAAAAAGGCGTATAAAATGTTTGTTTTGCACATCATTAAGAGGAAGATGTCTATACCAATTTGTAAAAATGTATTTTTCTTCTCCGGAGACCCACACTTCAAGTGTTAGGCCACATGCTTAGTTGTCTTTCAAAAGCAGTACAGTAAGTCATTTTAACCCCCTTTTATAAAATCAAAGTATTTTCCGAAAGAAAAGGTTTTAAAATGAAACCTTTTCTTTTGGAAAATACTTTTGATTTTATAAAAGGGGAAAAAATGACTTGTACAACTGAATATTAGCAGTGATGTTCATAAGCACGTATAGCGTTGTCTGCGCACGGACATGATGTACTATAGTTCATGATATAGTTATGGACGGTAGGAATATTTATTGCGATGTAGATGTACAGCCTACAGTTATTTTTATGACAGTCTAGTTCGGGTTGGCCAGCGCTACTCCAGAAGTCACCTGCAGATGTCGCCAAAATCATTATTCAACCAACACGTAGAGTAGCCGACGGGATGTTATTTTAAAGTTAGCGTAAATGTACTCATTAAACAATGTTATCGGATTTATATCGATATTTTTGGTTGTTAGAACTTAAGTTGAACACAAAGTGTTACCTGTAATTTCTTAGCATTTAAACCAGAGAGGGCAGCTCTTCGCTGATGTTTTAGCATTGCAAATTCAACTGTGACTTGTAAAGTTATCGGGAATAAGAGCAGGTTTGCATATGAGCACCGCTCATACACACTCAGATACACCCAATGTGTTCCCTGACCAGGGAATGAGTGCTGTCTGTATCAACTGCGCGTTTAATTAGCACATTCCTCCTGCACTTGAAGTCGATGTGCGCCGCTGGGCACAACAACACTCACTAAAGTGCTTGACTTCAGTCCTGTCAGAGGAAGACACGATGGGATGCACTTCTAGCACTCAGACCACAGCTCAAGACACAACACGACCCAACACCAAACAAGATGGAAGCACATCAGGTAAGAATACACAACCCAAAAAATCACAATTGAGCTATATTTTGTCAAATATTGTTGATTTGCAAGGTGTTTTTTTTTTTTTAGGTAAGTGGGCACTGCATACATAGTGTGATATAGATGTCATAATGTAGACACCAATGCTAAAATGCATGGCAGATCCTTAAGTGATAGAGGAAGATTGTGATCTTCTTAGTTACTTTTTTGGATCCTGGGTCACCCTAACTTGAAACTGAACCCTCAACTATTGTGTAAGGCACCCAGATCCTTATCCAGAATGCTGTCATCAGTCCACCATACAGTTTAGATCTACTTGACTCCACGTCTCATAGAGAAACGTACAGTATTCATTACACTAAAAGTCCCCATGGAGAAACCTGTAAGGTTAAACGGCTTGCCCAGAGCTTAAACCATAAGACTTCAACTGAAAGTTACAAGAAAAAGGATGTTTTATGGTTTAGATCAGTGGTTCCCAACCCTGGTCCTAGAGGCACCCCAACACTGCACGTTTTGCGTGTCTCCTTAATCAAACATACATGATTCAGGTCATCAGCTCATTAGTAGAGACTCCAAGACCTGAAAGTGGTGTGTCAGAGAAAGGAGACATGCAAAATGTGCAGTGTTGGGGTGCCTCCAGGACCAGGGTTGGGAACCACTGGTTTAGATGACAATTTCAATTTGCAATTTGATAACTGCTTTTAAATTATTAACATTCTTTCAGAGAAACACTATATTATACGGTTTTTATAATCAGCATGCATGCAGTTTTTATGATCCCATGTTACATTTACATTTATGTGTTTGGCAGATGTTTTAATCCATAGTGGCAAAATGCAATTACTACAAACCCATGACTCAGTTGAGCTACAGGAACAAAATATTTGTACTTTTAAAAATGGATTTGTCACACTGCAGCAGCAAAAAATGTGATTAGAAATGGTAAAATATTTAAAATGGTGACTGGTCAGAACACCTAAAATATACACACAAAACACACCTTCCTTTATACATTAACATGTTTTAACCTAAAATGTTGATATTGATTGCAATCTCGTGAACATTCATAAAATTTGTTTTAAAAAAACGCAAAGAACAAATACATTTAAATAGAATTTTGAGTTTGGTTGTATTGAATTAAATTTGTCAAACAAATGAAGGAAATTTGTATTTTGCTTTGTTGATGTTACATGTCTGTTTCCTGAGCTATCACAGTGGGTGAGTTCTTGGAATTTGAGGAAATACATTTTGGGTGATCCCTCAAGTGTGGTGACATTTAAACAGTGTGTGCTTATGGAACTGAGAAGAAGGTTTAATGTAAATGTTGTGTGCTTTAGATCACAGATGTCCGATGCCATAAAGCTCTGCTAGTTTGCCTGTTTTAATACATCCATTTTCTTTCAGCACCTGTTGTTACGTTTAGTTTTATTATTTAACCAGAATGTCAGTGTATTGCTTTCAGTTTCATATAATTACTAGTAGTGTAGTTTCTATAATAGACTAGACCAAGCTTTAGTTTAAGGGTTTCTGTTAAATTAAAAGTAGGTCTCAGAAAGAGTTGTCTTCTACCTTACTGACACTTGACACACAGAAGATGGGAAAAGAGAAAGGACACAACATATTTTTCATATTTCTGTATTGATGAAATGTGAATTCTGTGGAAAAGATTTAAATATAGTAAAATGTGTTGAACCGAGCTGAGTATACTGAACTCAAATAGGAATATTTTATCAGTATTGAAATTGAGATGGTTTGTGCTGTGGAAACCTGTCTGAATAAATAAATAAATATAATGCTGGTGTGGAAATGACACAATATATCACAAGTTCTTTCTCCGTGCAGCCCTAGTTGTACTCCTTTTGAATGTTTTATAATCAAAATAAATAATTATATGTAAAAAAAGGCTATATGTACAATATTTTAAAAAGGTATTTTTTTTTATCATTGACATACAAATTTATTTTGAATTTAGATATTTGAAAATTGTGGTTGTCACTTTTTTTTTAAATTATTATATTATTTTTTTTTTTCTGAGTAGTTTAAGTTTGTTTTTAGTTTTAGTAAAGTGCTTCAACTTCAGCTTATTTTCGCAACATTTCTCATTTTTAGTTTTATTTATTACATTTTATTTTAGTTAAAGTTGATTTTATTTCAAGTAATGAATTCTTTTAATGCTTTTAGTTTCAGTTCACGATGATAACCCTTGTGAAAACATTTGTCTTAATCTCTAAGGAACAAGTAATGAAAACGGTGGTCCTGCAGCAGACAGTGAGACGATTCCAGACCAAACCCAGGCTGAGGAATCTCCACAGACATCCAGTGCACCTCCTGAAGCCTCGGAGGAAATACAGAGCTCTGAGGCTGCTGTAGCTCACAGTGAACCAGAAGCAGCTGCTGCTGAGGCCGTTACATCTGACCAGCCTGCTGAAGCCGAATCCAGCCCCTCTACGACAGCTGAGAATACAGACGAACCAGCACCAAGTGGTACGTTTCACAATTACAGACAACAGCACTAAAGGTTTCTCTGCCAGTTTCCATAACTTAAAGGGACAGTGAGCAAAGTCTCATAGAAAAACTGGCTCAGAGTAGTTCTTCAAGATTAAAGTACATAATACCTTGTGTTCTGGGCTTGTGCATGCAAATGGCTTTGGTACTTTCAAGGGACGTCTCTCTAGATGCAAAACACTGTGCACATTCTCTTTTGCAATGAAGGCTTCCTGGAATACCTATTGTATTGTTACAAGAAGTTAAAGCACCATTTTACACATTCATACTTAAGTGAAAGGTGATGGCACTAGTTTAAGCAGGTAATAGTGTGATTGTTTAACTCTTAAGTAACCTGACAAGTGTCCTACTAACTGTTCGGTGACCCAGGAGTACAACACTGCCCTGCTTAGTTTCCCCTTTCCAGCCGTTACCGAACGTTTTACTAAGGGTTTCTAGCAGATGTTCTGAAATCTGATGGTCTGAAAAAGGTTAGGAGAACTGAACCTTGAGAGAGAGCTTGATTTCTGGTTTATGAATACACAGTAAAAATGGAATTAGGACTAGTGCATTATTTTCATCTTTAACAGTAGTTCCTTTGGCCAGATCTTAAATGTGGCGAGGGCCATAGCATGCCTCACTGCCTGAATTTTAAATGTAAATGACAATTTATCCACGGATGCAAATGTCTTGGGTGCAATGTGGAAAAAATCTTTGACATTGTCAAATAACATAATGACTAACCACAGAACAGAATGCAACGAACTAATACTCCGCTGGACACAGCAACTGATTTTAAATATTCATTTTATATTTTTTATTTGTTTTAGAAAGTCTAACGTGAGAAACACACAGGACTTGTCCTAAAAAGATACAATCAGCTAACGTTCTCTGTAGACCGATACATTTATCATATATATTCATTCATATATATATATATATATGAGAATTTCAGTTCATTTTAATAAATTTTTTTTTTTTTTGGTAACAAATTTATTACCAATTTTTTTTTGGATTGTATCAACCATTATGAATAAAAAAAATATGAATTAAGCCTAAATTAATGGAAATAATTACATGCATCTCTATTTCCACAGAAAACACAACTGAGGCCCAGGCCGAATCTTCCCCACCAGAGGAAGCACCTGGTAAGTAGCGTAATACGATGCAAGACAGACCTAAAAATCTTCTCCTGAGGATAAATGTCTTGTCTGATTGCCCATACCACTTCATCTCTTTCAGCCTCTGGTGAAGATAGTTAAGTGTGCATCATTTGGCACAGTTACTACAGAATCCAGACTCAACCACCTATTTTCAATCAAATCAAGATTTCATACGCATAGTTTAAAAATACAGTGAAACATTAGCTTATTTATTAAATAGATATTGCTTGTTCGTTGCCAAGATATAGACCAACTGGTCTTCAGAGACTCTGTACCTGTCTTTATATACAAAGATTACAAACATCCCACTCCAGTTATAGTTTATTGAATTATTATTGCTGGCTTTAGCTAGATATTTCCTTCAATATTTAATACCGGTGCCTATTTTAGTGGCTTTACCCCTCTATAAAAAATGCAAAAAGCCAAAGAGAATATGAAAATTGTGGAATGCTATTTATATAATTGTAATATTTTAACCAACTGAAATAAAATGTTACATACATTTTAAATGACAATGGACATATTTGAAAAACAGGCCTTTTGGTTTTATTTATTGTATGCTAATGTTTTCCTGCAACAAACATGACCGATTGAACTCAACAAATGCAAGTAATGTTGTTTTTGTGTTGTGGTTTGATTTAATGTGATAATGACAAGTTTAAAAATAAAGCTGAATTGAACTGGGTTTTGAATTGTTGCTATTACAGAATATATAATGATGATCAACCGTAAATTGGAAACTCTCAATAGCATGTTTATATTAGCAACATGGAAGACTTGGTGACTTCCCTGTTATCAGTTTAATGGGAGGTTAAATGTCTGATTGATTTTGTAATCTGGGATGTGGTTTGTCTCCGTATAACTGTATTTACAATTTATGATTCATGCTGGGTTCATATAGTCAGGAGGCATCCGTGATGGGCCCCAACACAGCGATCGCTTCGATCTCAACAAGTCCCCCCTGTAAAACAGAAAGTGTTTAAATGAGGTATAAACACAATGCAGATTTATGGGATTTTCCTCGCTTTTTTACTCAAGTTGATCACTTACAGTAAAGTAACAGCACAACTCTCCACAAGAAGTCATATCATTTGAGGTATTCTTCATCTCCATAGCTCAAGCAGTGTGAGATGGATTGTGTGCCAAGTTTACTTGCACAACTGTTCAAAGGTTTTGGTCCGTAAGACTTTTAAATGTTTTGAAAGAAGTCTCTTATATTCACCAAGGCTGCATTTATTTGATTAAAAACAGTAATAATGTGAGACATTTTTTACAATTTAAAATAATGTTTCTATTTTAATATTTTAAAATGTCACATGATCCTTCAGAAATCATCTAATAGGCTGATTTACTGACCCCAAACTTTTGAACCGTAGTGTATAGTTAACTTGGCAAACACCACTAACTAGTCTGTGTTTAATACTCACTCTGGGCAGGGCAGCTACTTGATAGGCAGCTCTAGCTGGGAAATTGCTCTTGAAAACTGAAGAAAGAAACCGAGAAATAAAAAAACAATCTGTGTTCTTTACTGATGACAAAGATAAACAAAACTGGCAGTAAAGTTGAGCTATATAAGATATAATCTTCATCTGGTATAGTTCTTGTGATAATGAAAATCAGCCTCTTATGCCTGTGTTTATGTACCATTAATTGCATCATAACTTTTAAAGAGAGAACGACGTGAATTCAGTTCAGAGTATTTGTTGACGCTGCAGGTTTGCATGTCACATCACGGAAAGTTTTGTGTGGTAGGAGGCAGTGATGATGGGTTGTCCTCGTAAAGAGGAGGCTTTCGTTTCACAGAACTGCACTGTATCCCTTTACATGCAGACAAGATAGGATTACCCATCAGCTTTGTGTTCAAGAGGAAATACCCAGGGATGCACAGAGGCATCATTGTGGAACATTTGAATAATCAATAACTTGCATAAAGCATTAGCACTAAAGTGCAGGATGGGAAGTAAAGTTATTTTAGAGGAAGGTATATACAGGGAACACAAATGTCATGATTGTTTTTAACTCCACAACAAAGGACACCAATGTCATTCCCAAGTATGAGGTTTTCTACATTAGCAAGACTACTGAAACTGAAGGCAAATCTGTGGTTGTATGTGTGTATGACACTCTGTGAGGAGTTATTCCACCATGATTCTTTTATTCATACTCACACTGCTTGTAAACATCATTGACATTATTGAAGTCATTAATGTCTGCCAACAACACTGTGGTTTTGACAACTGCAAAAAAATAAATTAAAAAAAGATAAAATAAAAGTACAGTTTATAAAATGCCTGAAAATTTATAAGAAAATTTTCACTCAAAAAAAAAAAAGACCACTCAAAAATGAAAATTTGCTGAAAATTTACTTTCAGGCCATCTGAGATGTAGGTAAGTTTGTTACTTCATCAGAAAAAAAAATTGGATAAATGTAGCATTACATCATTTGCTCAGCAATGGATCCTCTGCAGTGAATGGGTGCCGTCAGAATGCGAGTCCAAACAGCTGATAAAAACATCACAATAATCCACAAGTAATTTACAGTCCATCAATTAATGTCTTGTGAGGTGAAAAGCTACATGTTTGTAAGAAACAAATCCATCATTACAACATTTCTAACTTCAAACCGTTGCTTTGGGTTCCCATATGGAATACAGCATACATCCTAGATGGCGTGAGGGTGAGTACATTTTCAGCAAATTAAAATTTTTGGGTGAGCTATTACTTTAAGCAGGTGATGCTTGATGATTTACCATTTTCATATCCACATCCAGCAGCTTTCAGAATCTCCCCCATATTAATGAGTGCCTATGAAGTTGTAAGGAAAAACACAAACATGCATAACTACATTTATCAAATATTGGATTTTTAAGTGAAAATAACTGCTTTGTGTAATAAAACTTGTTAGTTTGTGTATTAAAGTCAATGTGAAATCCAAACTGACCATATATACTTAATATATTAATTACTTAAAATATAATTCTAATACATGATTGTGTATGTGTATGATATTCATCAAAATGTCAACAATTATTTAAGGGCCACTATATGCGTTTTGTCACCTGCTTGGCCTGAGCCTGCACTCCTCCTGCCACCAACTGTCCACCAACGTCCATGCCGATCTGTCCTGAGATGTACATTGTACGGTCCACCAAAACAGCCTGGCTGAATGTAGTAGCAATATAATTTAAAATGTGAATTAATAGTGAACTCTGATTTTGGAAGGAATAAGGATGTTTTACTAATATACATTGCAATGCATTGTGGGAAATGTTGTCTTCCTCTGCCTTCTGCCGGCACAACCAGTGCACTGCAGTTATAACTAGCCCAACAGCCAATCAAGTTTTCTTGCATTATTTAAGGTTGGGCATAGTAAATTTGGATATTATTAATCAGAAATTGGATAGTGAATATTATATAATCTAAAATATCACACAGTAGCATCGCAGACCACAAAGATCAATTGTAAGTTCAGCTTGAGATCATAGTCCAAGTTAATATGTGTCTAATACAAGACAACTTCAGCAAGTTACACAATGCAAAAATGACTGCCAGTTGTTTTAGCACAACGTTTACACAACTGCAAGATCATAGGTCAGCTCATACATTAAATCTAATCAATATTGATTCATGCTGGTTTAATGATGTACAGTAATCAGCTGAGCATAAAGTGAAATGTATATAATGTAGAATATATGCAAAAAAAAAACACTAATCCAGTGCCAGAAATACTTTTCCAAAGCCATTTTTAACATAACCATACTGTTAAAGCAGAAGATACCGCATTGACCTCTTGTCAAGTCAATGAACTTGACACCTCCTCTTACTGTATATTGGTTAAAACATCAACACCCCTATTGTAACCACTTTCAAGTGCATTTTATGCAAAATAAATAAATACATTAATTAAAATAAAAAGCTCTTACATCAGTAAATGGTAAATGTCTTTTTTTTTTTCCTTTGGAGAAACCTTTTTATATTTGTATAAAGGGGGTTGAAGCTCCCAGTTAAAATGATAAAACGGTGGTGTTATGGAGCGTTACAGAAATATTATCAATGCATGCATAAAATCCCTATTTTACAATTTAAAACCGTTTTGAATCTAAATGCTATTGTTCTGTAACATTAAAGTGAATGAGAAGACTCTTACCTGTATATGCCTTGTCTAATAGGGGCTTTAGGTGTATATGGAATTTTTCTCTGAATAAAATCCATCTCATCCAGTTTATGAAAAGTAAATCGCACCAAATCTCCAGCACAAAGTTGCTGAGTGCGCTTTGTAAAGACACGCCCCGAACAAATATTGCATTGCAGCCTACGTCAGGTCTTTTGTTGCTCAATGCTGGCTGTTAAATGCATAGCTGGTGGTGTTTTATATCCATATGCTAGAGCATGTCACATGTGCGTTTGCTGAGGAACGTAAACATGCTGGTTTGACTGAACAGCAGACAGACTCTCACCTGTAGGGCCCGATGGCGGCTGGAGCAGCTGCAGTGTGAATGATCTTCCTAATAACCGCAGACATCTCTGAACACTGAGATCCCAACGACACCCGCCGCGAAGCACAGCTGCCAGTAAACTTCTACTCGAGTTAATGAATGAGAGTAAAGCAGGTTTGTTGGGATTCACTTCCAGTAGGCGTCAGCGATTCCTACCATAACGACCCACATATAGAGACATTACACATGTATTTACGATCCTTCAATAACATGTCGCACAGTATGTAACTCTATTTAGAAGAAAGTTCAAGGAAATAAATCGTAGACAGAACATGTATGGTTAAACAAGCTGATACAGGTCTTTATGCATAAATATAGTAGTTGTCACATGACAGAATAAAGCAGAGCTCTGTGTAATAGAGTGATTACGGTAATTCATGTAACCAGTCAAGCAAGACGTCATCTTCAGTTTTTTATGGTTTTAGGCCTAAATATAATTGTATAAATATTAGCTTAATTACTGTAGTTAAAAAAAAAGTGTTTATAGTTTAAATTGTTTGGGGGAATGTTAAAATCATATTCAAACCATAAGTATTATGTTTTTGTAACTTCAGACTGAAAAGTTTAATCTTGGAAAATAAAAGAGGTTGTTTTTTTTTGCTCTCAAAAAGAACAATTTCTATTTAAGAATTTTTTTTTTGGAGCTGAAAAAAATTTGAACAACATTTTACTAATTTTCTAGGACTGGAAATCACCATTTAAATTTTCCCTTTGTTTGGTTTGTCTGTGTATTGTTGTGAAATAAGTCCACATGGAGTTTAAGGAGACAAGTAACAGACCTTTATTCAAAAACTCTATGCAGAGTGCAAAAAATAACATACATTATGAATAACGCACAATAAATTAGAGTGTTGAGTAAAAATGTGCCTATGTAAATGTCAGAGTATGAAATAAACTGATATAACTCACAACTGCAGGAAATGTAAGGCATTGGTAACATCCCTAACTATTTTATGAATAAGCTTTTGTAAAAAAAAAAAAATCATTAGCAGACTATACTTCAAACCAACTCAGATTTATAGACATCATCAGTCCACAATCAGGGCATAAACATTTTGAGAGTCATTTTAAAGTCTATTTAAAACAACTCATCCTTCTCTGAAAAGATTCAGCAACTGGTTTAGGTCATTCACATTACTGGCATTGTTACATTACTATGTCCTTGAGTTGCTGTATTGCTTTTGGTAGTTATGGAGACTCAGTAGGCCTAGTAATGATGGTACCATTACCATAATGAGAAACACAAAATCACTGTATTGGAATGACTCGATCTTTGAAAAAGACCAGAAGAGAGACAGTTCAAAGCCAAGCAACGCCTGAGATAAAACGAGGACTTTAAAATGGGGCACAGGAAAAGTAGTTCTCACTTCCTCACAAATACTTGCCACAAGTTATCAAAAAGCCAGTGGCAGCGAAGAGACCATAGGGAAGACGTCACACAGAAACATTCAGAAACCGAGAAAGTGACATTCAGCATAAATAAGCCATGCATATTTACAAAGCTGTGGACAGATGTTTCAAACCTCACTTTGTGCTGACAAGGAATTTTGATGGGATGCATAGCTGCAGGAACGGTCCCGTTTCTTTCTAAATTAATACCAGAAACGATGACAGTGGCATCTCTACTCTAAAATGGTCCCACATTAGCAGAATACTAACCTATAGCTTGGTGATGCAAACTTCAAAAAGAGGGTTATCAAGCGCTCTAAGGCATTCTCTACTTTTGATTGTCTTTGGTTTAGTAATCCATTCACACTAAAAATGACTTTGCAGCAGTCCAACCAGCATTTCTTAAAAATTCAGCCACAAAACTTCACATTTTCACAGTAATTTTCGCCTTGGATTCATTTACAGTATTAAGAAAGTATTAACCACGGATGTAGAGATGGCTTGAATTTTAAAGTTAAGGTAGAAAAGCCTAAACTTCATAACAATAGAGAGTGAGACTGATTAAGATTGTGAATAATTTGTTCCGTTTAAAGTGAACTCCTAATATTGTGACCTTTGAATTCTAAAGAACAAACTAACAAATCGTGATTTTAGGTTTTATACATCCACTGGGACCTTCTTCGAATGTACAAACAGCAGGAGTCTAGAATAAGATGCATCAGTACAAAGACTGAACACAGAAGGGGACATAAGATCTGGTCAGCCAGCTTTGAAGCTTCAGCATCTGTGAAGTCGGTTAGAAGTTCTGCTGCCGGCGTTTCTTCGCATCCATGGCGTCAAGGATGGGTTGCCTCTTGGCTGTGTAGCGCTGCCGCAGATCTTCAATCTCTCGCTCCATCATGGGGTCCAGAGCAGAAAGGCGCATCTGAAGCTCCTCAAAATCGAGGTTTTTCAGCTTCACAGACAGAAACACACAGTGACTCATTTGATTCAGCTTTATGCATAAACAACTGATCATAAGAGCATCATCAGAGCACTTACAAAATCGAAATCTCCATCTTGTGGCACTTTCCAATTATCAGGGAAAGCGGTCTTGGAAATTAAACACGGGTCCTGCTGGTTGTGATTGTAACCCTCTTGTGCTTTATTTGAGTCTTGTTTGTCGAAGTAGTCCATGAAGGACGGACGCTGAATTTGCTGAGATGTAGGATTTCCTGTTTAAAGGAAAAAAACATCAGATTAAACATCTCTCAAAGCAGCACAAAAGTGTTAACGTAAAGAAAAAGACATAAATACTCACTCCTCATCGAGCCGAGATCTACCTCCTCCTCCTCATCATCATCATCATCGCTGTTAATGACCATGGTGCCCAGGTCAGACTCCAGCATGGTGCTGCTGTGCTCGATCATGGTCTGAGCACCGTCGCTCATGGTGCCTGTGGCTCGCATGGTTCCAGCGCTCTCTGAACCAGACTTCACCATGGTGTGGGAATCCACTTCCACTTCCTCATCCTGCACAATGCAGTCACATACGACATCAGCTAAAACACAAACGCTGACGTAAACTGAAGAACTAATATACAACGTCGGTGAATTATCTCACCGAGTTCTCGTCATCCTCCTCCAGCTCTCTCTGCTGCTCCTGTTGTCTCTTGACCTTCATGTCCATGGCCTCTGTGATCAGGTCCCGCAGGATGGTCACCGGCTTAGCATTGGTTATAAATGGATGCTGCCGGATAGACAATGAAAAGCATACCAGATGTTTATGATCACGACTTGGATGGAAAAACAAAAAACAAATCCCCAAAATAAAGCAGGGAATAAATAAATAGCTGTATGAATCATACACAGGAACTAGTAGTTAGCAATATTTTTGGCTCTTCCTATACCTGGAGCAGTTGAGTGGCCGTTGCTCTCTGCTCTGGGTTCTTCACCAGACATTTCTTCACAAAATCTGTGAATTCGTCACTCCATAGCTCTGGCTTGCGGAAAGTGGGTGGAGGGTTTGTGGGGATCATAAAAATAGCCTGATGACACAAAAAGACAAAACAAGACACCATCAGCAACCAGTTTCTTGTTTAAATTCCACATCAAGGACTTCTCAGCATGTTCCACTCACTCTCATTGGATGAATGTCTGCATAAGGAGGCTTTCCTTCGGCCATTTCTATGGATGTGATGCCGAGAGACCAGATATCTGCCACGCAGTTGTAGCCGATCTCCTGGATTACTTCAGGGGCCATCCAGAAGGGTGTTCCTATAACCGTGTTCCTCTTCGCCATTGTGTCCTTTTGTGGACATTATAAATAAACATGATTAGTTCATGAAACATGATATACACGACCAGTTTGGATACACTTGACCGAAACTGATCTTAGATGATCATGGATGAGAGAAAAAAAATTTCATTTGGATACTTAAATACTTAGAATATTAATATAAATTATGTTTTGTTTTTACAAAACTAAATTGTAATTTTTTTTAATGAATGATTTGGGCTCAATGATAAAGAAAAAAGTGAGGCTTTTTTTGTTGTTGAAAAAGCTAAAAATACAAAATGTATTCGTTTAAAACAACATAATTCCCACACGTCCACACTATGGAATTACACTATTTATTTTTTGTATTCAACAAATAACAATGAAAAAGAACAAAAAAAAAGACAAACAAGCAAAAAGTGCATGATGTTTTATATTTTTAATGACTATTTTCTATTTCTATTTCTATTTCTATTCTAAAATATAGAATATTTTAATAAAAAGGTTGAGTAATATTCAAACCTTTAAAACTAGCAGTTTATGCAAGTTCTACATTAAGCCAAGATAGTTTCAATACTCACGGTAAGTTGTCCAGCCACTCCGAAATCAGCTAGTTTAGCATGGCCCTCTGTGTTGAGGAGAATATTCCCTGCTTTGATGTCTCTGTGGATTTTCCTCATGAAATGGAGATACTCCAGACCTTTCAAGGTGGATTTGAGGACTGTGGCGATCTCATCTTCGGTGAGCTTGTCAAGAGAGAAAAAATTATAATTTTTTGGTGTTACTAACCATGCAATGAAGTTCTGTAGTGTATTTACAACAGTTGTATTGTATTTACTGTTTTGTTGCGCAGTCTGATGATATCAGACACCGATCCAGCGCCACAGTACTCCATCACAATCCACAGATCTGTGTTCTTGAAATAGCTGCCATAGTACTTCACCACATAAGGACTGTTAAAATACAAGAAAACAGTAACTGCAGTGTTGGGAAATGTTTCATATAGACCCAATAATGAGAGTTTAGTAAAACGTTACTTTTTATTCATTATTAGGCTGTTTTACCTATCACATTGCTGCATTATGGAGATCTCTTTGATGATCTCCTGGAGGTCTGATTCGACAGGAACCTGTTTAATGGCCACAACCTGGCCTGATTCCTTGTGAATGGCTTTAAAAACACTGCCATATGATCTGAACCAAAAAAACAAAAGTCATTATATGACATTTTTAAACAAAACTTATGCATACAACATCACTTAAGAAGTATAATGTTAATACACACCCTTCTCCAAGCTTTTCAAGGACATCAAACACTTCCTCTGGCTGCTTGGTAAGACTGTCTTCACTGAGTTTCTTCAGCTTACTGTCATGCATAAACACAATCGTAGTTTATTTAATGCGTAAAGCGTCATGGGTCCAGACAGCAGAAGTTAAAATCTAACCTAAACTTATATATACACCAATAAACATAACAGCAACTGGTCTTGTAGCTTTAGTTAATCAGGAACATTAAGATATTAACCCAATAATCTATTCTAGTTCGTTAACTGATCTGCACTTTCAGTTTGGTTAGTAAGATGAGGCCTGTAAATATTAGCTTGCCTGATAGCTGGTAAGCCAAGCTAATCTTTTCACTTACTTTTTGGGCACCGAATGCTCCATTCTTGTTATTCAAATGAACAGATAATTTCCAATTAATTTCAAACACTTTGTTTGCTTAAAACTTAAGAAATAAAGCAATAACGCATGTTTTGTTTGGACTTTCAGGAAGCACTATCTGTCTTTCCGTGCCGCCGCTATAAACGATGTGAAGCGAGCTAACGTGTGGGATTTTCGTGACAAACTGCACTTCAAAATAAAAGTCCCATGAGCGTCATTGTTAAGACTAAAAAATACTGTAACTATCCAATGTTTATAAAATACAAAATTTGATTACATACTAAATTCTATCTATTTAATAGTAAATATATCGCTTGAGGCTCAGCGAGGTTGCAATAATGGAGACTCTCATTTACAGCGTTGCAGCAGAAAATAAATTATACATTAACACCATGAATCGATTCAAAGGCCAGTTTGACAGTTTCAGTGGATTTCATTTAGTTTCATATTTATGGACAGCTATTTAATGTTGTTTAAACGTTCCTCAGAGAGATCAAACACGAGTCTCCTCTGCACTTGTTATATGGGGTGAAATGAGGCCGATGTATGCAGATTCAAACCTATAGCCTAATGGTGTTCAGTTTGTACAATTAGTTAGTTTCTGACAGTTTATGATTGGCTGAGCAGTGTTTCAGAATACAACAATGGGCCATTTCACTTTTTATCACTCCACTTGTTCATAAACCAGCGGTACATAGAGAGCCAGGAGCAGAGTTTACGTAGAGTTGGTTTGTGCACCAAATTGGGAAATGGAAAGCCCAGAGTGACTCTGAAGATGAATAGGAAGTGCAAATACACAAAACGAACTGTCCAAAACTTATATTACCGAATAGTGTTTATTGTAAGCAATATCACACTCACACTCTGCAGTGCTGAATATCTAGATGTCATTCTAATATTGTGGAATCCTTGAATGAGAATATAATTCCTCCTTCACCCAGAAGAGGGCAGCCAACCACTGGACAGTGTGGACAGTTTGTCACTCTGGGCCCCAGAGCTGTTGTCAGGGCGCCAACTAAACAGCCAATCCCTGGCAAGGTTGTACATGGGGTCGAAGTGCTGCCTAGCAACTGATTATTGGGTTATGGGTTGTTTTGCCCAATTACAATGGCATTAAGGGGACAGCGAGAAGATATCTATCTATCTATCTATCTATCTATCTATCTATCTACCTGTCTGTCTGTCTGTGTGTCTGTTGGTGTGTCTGTCTGTCTGTCTGTCTGTCTGTCTGTGTATGTGTCTGTGGGGATGGATTAGCTGTCTGTCAGGGAAAGCCCATTATTCATTGGCTGGAAGATGCTGATCCAATCAGAATATTATATTTTGAGAGAGGGAGAGAGAGCACATGCAGATAGATTAGAGCAAATAGAGGGAAAGCGAGGAGGATGGCATGTGCATGAGTGAGGGATGAGTGGGGAGGGAGGAAGAGAGAGAAGGGGTAGATATCAGCACATACCGCGTCACAGCAGCAGATTGCAGGCAGAACGTCAGAGCAGAGAGGATATAGCCGCATAGAACCAAAGCCAACACTATCATTATACACTGAATCAGGAGTATAGCATCGGATACTGTCCTAAAGCTGGAGACATACACTGTGTGTGGAAGAGAGGCTGTGCATGTGAACAGAGAGAACAGCACAGCGTGATACAGCCCTGGATAAGTGTGCCGTTAATGAGAAGAGTTGGGGAGAATGAGTCTTGACCCTGTTCAGGTCATGAAGGGGCAAGACCCCATGCCCAACACCTGCCCTTCAGCCTCAAATGGTGATAGCCAAGCATCCTGGGACGACAGCAAGGATATCCATGAAAATGAAGGCTCTACAAAGAAGCCCAAATCAGTAAGTGTCCCATTTGTGAATTCACATTCAGTTTTTGCATCATATTTGCATAGACAACTCTAACATTCATTGTGATGTGAATTTTTCTATCGCTTCTGTCCTTTTTCTGGTGAGGTCACACTTTTGTGGGCTATTTAGTGCGTGGAATGTTTACATACAGTAGCGCACGTGTTTCAGTGCCTTTTTTCCAGCTGCATTTCCAGTCACTTTCCCTTCATACTGATCTGTAGCTTGTCAGAACAGCATAATTACATGAAATATAATTACAAGAGGAGCATAGCCTTTTATGTTGTGATGCCTGGTTGTGGTGTCAGTGTTTGTAAAACAGAAACAGAACAGGTTTCATGGGAAAGGAGGGGGGTGATAGCACTATTAGGTAACAGTACTAATGTAAGGAGATAATGCCATCGGAGGTACAGCAGGTGCAGCTCATTTTAAGTCGTCCACTGCTTATTTAGACTCTGCCAACACCACCGTAAAGATATCGAAATGCCATATGTCATATGTTGTGCATGGCGAATAAAATAGTGACACTGCTGCCAAGAGCAGAGCTTTATAATAGGAGATTTTGTCTGGCCTAGTGCATTTGTTTAGTAACTTAGAGAACTTTAAACTTGTTATTAAATGGCACAGTCACTTTAACAGACATAAAAGCAGCTCAGTGTGTGCAACAGGCAGCTGGTCAACACCATGTGGATAATTCCCCTCTGCCGTAGCCTTTAGCTCTATACTTACTCTAAGCGTCACTGGCCTTTTCCAGATCTATTAATAACCTGCAATGCCGTTCTCCTCTTTGTTATCCTCTTGTATTTTCCCGTTTCAAACACTTGCACTGCTTGCCCCAGACTGACCCAGAAGTGATTCATGGTTCCTGTTCCCAGCATTGCGGGTATAGAAAGTCACCACCCCAAAGTCTGCCACTTTGACCTGTATGAATGAACCCACATTAGCCAAGTGATGGAAATTATATTAAAATATATTATTTGAGTGAGTGATTTTTTTTTGTACAGACTCATTAAAATCTTACATTACAGTCTTACATACACTAAAGTCTTGATTACAAAAAAGGCATTACAGTTGATTTACTGCATGTATACTATAGTGTAATTGGTCAAAATGGGAACCTGCCATTAGACAGCTACATATAAATGATAATATACAAACATATACATTTAAATATTTACATGTATTTTTTAAGTAATAAATGTTGTAAAATCACAACAGACATTATATTCAAAAGTGTGGAGTCAGTAAGATGTTTCCTTTCTGAAATAAATTCATACTTTTATTCAGCAAGGATGCATTGATTTGATCAAAAGTGACAGTAAAGACTTTTACATTATGACAAAAATCTAATTCAATCAAATAAATTTTGTTCTTTTGAACATTGTATTCAATGAAAGAATCTTGAATAAACATTAAATAAATAATAAAAATAAATATGTCCCGAGCAGCAAATCAGTAATATTAGAATGATTTCTGATGGATCAAGTGACACTGAAGACTGAAAATTATAACAGAAAACTGTTGTTTTAAAATGTAGAAATATTTCACAATATTACTGTTTTACTTTATTTTTTGATAAATTTTTGACTTTATTCTTCTTTCAAAAGACTTATTATAAAACATAAAAAAGAACATTTAACGGTGTACAATAAAAAGCACAGGACAACTTGCCCTAACAACAACAACAATAATAATAATAAAACAATTTAGCCCAACCTGATATTGATTTTTTAAAATTGTTTAAACAACTCTGATTAAAAATGCCTCTTGACAAATTAAAAAAAAATTGTTCACTTGTGATCTTCGCATTAAAGCTCCATGACTTGTTAGCTAATAAACACCCATTGGGAAAATAGTTAACCTTTCAATATGGAATTGATCCAAAGCACATCTGCAAAGCATCTGCATATAGTTCGTCAATATCATAGCCAGAAATGATCTCTGAAATGATTTGTAAAAGGTTTACTATCAACTGGTATTTATTGTGAAATCTCAAGGACCAGTTTCCAAATAAAAATGGACAATTGCTCCAATATTATGAGACTTACCACAACAAAACCACATTTTTGAAGAGGGCTGGTATCTTCTATGCTCACTTCATATTTTTAAGGAATGTTCAGTGTATGGCTTGGGTTTCAGTTTCGGCTTGGTCAAAGGGAAAGAAAACACAGAGTTTACTTAGTTTATTTACCAGGAGCTGCTACTAACACTCAATCTTGAAGCCCCTGTGGTGTCTGTAACTGTATCTGTGACAGTGTCTCTATATCAAGAGTTTGAACCATGAATAACTGCATACTACTGAGCAAGCATTTAAGGAGCTTTTTCAAGCACACGGTTTATATAACACATCTCCACAGCAGAGCTAAACCCCTCT
Source organism: Sinocyclocheilus anshuiensis (assembly GCF_001515605.1). Classification (NCBI taxonomy): domain Eukaryota; kingdom Metazoa; phylum Chordata; class Actinopteri; order Cypriniformes; family Cyprinidae; genus Sinocyclocheilus; species Sinocyclocheilus anshuiensis. The sequence continues at coordinate 709,793 of NW_015547654.1, forward strand.
ATAGGAACAGCTCCTCCAAAGCACTACAATATCACTTACCAATGCGTCTTCGTGAAATACAGTGTTATTTTTTTAATCAGAAGCAGTTTTTCCAATATTGTTGTTGGTCACCATGATAGGATTGTTTGCTGGTTCGTTTCTCAACAAGGCTTGTCTGTTATTTGCTTTCTGCCCCACCTGTGTTTTCCTGTTTATTTCCAACTATGGCAATCTCATCCATATGAACATATATGTATTGTAATATGCATTACATAATAGACAAATCTGTATGCCTGTGACGTGGAGGTTGATATGAAATGTTATAATATTTTATGAAGGGACCTGTGAGACGGACCAGGAAGGTGGAGGGAGGCATATTCTTTGTAAGTATTTTCAAAGGGCCATGAAGATTTTCATCTCTGCCGTCTCATTAACAATCTGTTCTGTTTTGCTCTACTAAACGCATGACGTTTTGACCCACAATATGGACTTACACAAATAAATACGTTAATGCATTTTAAGAGCTCAGTTTGATGGTGCTATTAATACATTTGACAGTGTGTTTAAGTCACATTACTGGGTGCAAAGAAAATTCATTTCGAAATCCATATCTGTCTTTCAGTAGATATGTCAGTGTGTCTGCCAGTGGTGTTTAACTAAAGGCAAGAGATATACGGCTTTACATTTTCACGTGCCTGTGCAATGCATTCAAAATTTTTTGCTGTATGCATTAGAAATTGTGATTTCCTGTGATTGACCACACATGAAAGGCAGAAAATGGCAGAATGAAAAATTAGAATAAGTAGCATAACCACAATATCACACAGTGGTGTCCAAAAAACTAAGACGAAGAGTGAAGTGAAAATTATTTTTAATGCATTTTTTATCACACACACACACACACACACACACACACACACACACACACACACACACACACACACA
>NW_015547654.1:711117-714440 GCF_001515605.1 Sinocyclocheilus anshuiensis
ATATATAATAGATGAAAAAAAGAAACTAAAAAAAATATAAATTAAATTAAATGAAACAAAAAACTGAAATAAAATACATTTAAGTTACAGTACAAAAATAACTAAAACTGAAATAAATATAACTATTAAAAAAAAAAAAAATTATTTAATAATAAAAAAAAAATGACAAAAGAATGTAATAAAACTACTACATTTACTAAAATTAACAGTATACAATATGTTAGATGTAAATATACTCATATTCAAATGGAATTCGAGAGCTATGATGGAGATGAAGATTATTATAGTGAAAAATATTTAAAACAAATTGTCACACAAAGCTATGATTTGACTTCAGAAGATTTGTGATAGTGCACAAGTCATATAGACCACTTTTATGAAATCAGTGCACATGCTTTTAACAAACAGAAGAACCAGGTAGCCTGTACTTGTGTGTTATATGCTCAACATTTGTAATGAATGTCTCACAGTGAATGTCTCACTCTTTCACCATCTCTCTTCAGCCCAAACCAGAGAATGCGGTCACCATTGCTGTGTCATCGCGGGTTCTGTTCCGCACAGAGAAAGAGCAGAAGGTGTTTGAGCAGAAAGGAATAGAGGAGTACCTCAGGTATCAGGTGGAGCACGAAAATGAGCCCTTTGCTCCAGGCCCAGCATTCCCATTTGTTAAGGTAATAATGCACAATAAAATATCATGCATTATCAATTTATAAAGAGTTATTTTTTAGACATTGCCTTAAAGGAATAGTTCACCCAAAAATGAAAATTTGCTGAAAATGTACTCACTCGCCATCCAAGATGTAGATGAGTTTGTTTCTTCACCAGAACAGATCTGAAGAAATTAAATCACTTGCTCAACAATGGATCCTCTGCAGTGAATGGGTGCCGTCATCAGAATAAGAGTCCAAACCACTGATAAAAACATCACACACACACACACACACACACACACACACACGCCAACAAATGTACAGTATATAATTATAGAAATTATTTGGCAGTCAGAAAAATTATCATGAATTTCACAAATCTATGAATTTGGTTGTTTGAAAAAAAAAAAAAACATGGTTTATAGGACACTTCAGACCCTTTCCTCTCTTTCCTTTCCTCTCAATAACTCTCTTTCTTTTTTTCTTTCTTAAATAAAATTAAATAAAAAATATTTTTTCCTGAAACACTATAATTGTTTGCATATTCACAACTTTTCCCCCCTTAACATTTACTCATTTCCCTGTGTTTTGCATTTATGTTTCTGTCTGATTCAGAAAACTCTAATATCTGTAGTAAAATATCACATATAGCTGGTAAGTGGGCACCAAAGTTGCAATTTGAACAATTAGGACAGATACTAAACAGCAGGTCAATGTTCACGTTTCCTGATCTGTAAAGGGCTTTTAGAGTAAATGTTCCCTCTAGCAATGTGCTGAATAGTTAAATTCTGGCCCCATTCCCTCTGTAATGCAGTGGCCACTTATCCACTCTCATTTCCTGGTGATGTCTCATTTCCACAACCACCTGAAATACCCTATATCTTCAAACATTTCCCAGTCCTGCTCAAACCTCTCAGGATCTCCCAGCACGAGCGAGAGACGTGATGCGACATGGCTCATCTGGAATGGCAAATCGTTCTCCGGTTCTTTGGGGAAAGAGACTGTTAACTCATCACATATCAATTTACACAGGCTTGTCCTTTTCCCATAACCCCCCAGGCAGTACATGTCTGGGGTTGGAGGGTTGTCGCTCAGTTGAGGGCGTGTTGAACAGCACGAACAGAGGTCTGCGTCATGCGGTAGCCCCTTTCCAAAATTAACTAGCCCTGCTCTTCCTGGTGGTTTCCTGTGACATACTCAGCTGATGTGTGGCCATGTGACTATACATAGGCACTGTACATGTTTTATGCTCTGCTGCTGTGAATCACATTACTGACTATATACCACCTGATGCATCACCGGCAATTTCCACTAAATTACATAACACAGGTTGACAACATTACTTGGAAATGAATTTTTGTATCACTGGATCACATTTAGTGGTCTGTGACTGTGTGGCTGCATATGAAATACTGATTGAACAATAAAATTGGGGAAAGAGCTATTGTGATGACCATGATAATCTCAAATTATCCAGTCCTGTCCGATCTACTCTGAAACCGGAGATCCTAATGTGCTCTTCATTAATCACACTATTCTACCTTCTCACCTTAAGAGATAGTAACGACGCATGATTGCTTGCTGTGGAGAGATGACTATTGCATTTCATACTGTTCTTTCAGCTGCTTTATGCACTCTGCAGAATTTATTTCTTGCTGGCTCTTTTTAAAGGGATAGTTCACCCAAAAATGAAAATAATTGTCATCATTTTATGTAACGAGTGGTCAATATGGCTTCTGAGCTATATTTTAAGTCATCTGAAGTTATGTGATACATTAGTGGCATTGTTATTCAATAAATTCTCCCTTCGTGTGTGCTTATGTATATTCAAATGTGGTGCATCAAAGGGATAGTTAATTCAAAAATGACTTGAAGGTGAGTAAACAATGACAGAATTTTAATTTTTGGGTGAACTATCGGTCTTGATATGTCTTGCCAGGTTTTAAAACAATGATCTTAAATGTCACTGGTTTTTGTATTGAACAGTGTTGTTATTTTACACCAAAAGTAAAACTATTAAAAATAGTTTTTTTGTTAATTAAAGATGAACTAACTAAATGAAAATTTGCTGAAAATGTACTCACTCGCCATCCAAGATGTAGATGAGTTTGTTTCTTCACCAGAACAGATCTGAAGAAATTAAATCACTTGCTCAACAATGGATCCTCTGCAGTGAATGGGTGCCGTCATCAGAATAAGAGTCCAAACCACTGATAAAAACATCACAATAATCCACAAGTAATCCACACAACTCCAGTCCATCAGTTAACATCTTGTGAAGTGAAAAGCTGCGTGTTTGTAATAAACAAATACATCATTAAGATGCTTTAACTTTAAACAGTTACTTCTGTCAAAAATATGAGTCTACAATCCATAATAATGCTTCCTCCAGTGTAAAAAGTTAATTCCCTGTTGTCCTCTTACAGCAAAATCCACCAACATATTTGTTTTTTGTTTAGATGGACTGGCAAGATGACTTTTTCACTGGAGAAGCAATATTATGGCTAGAGGGATATTTTATATTTTAGAAGCTAAAAAGTTATTTTATTTATTTATTTTTACAAACATGCAGGTTTTCTCTTCACAAAACAGTAAACTAATAGACAGGAGTGGTGTGGATCACTTGTGGATTATTGTGATGTTTTTATCAGCTGTTTGGACTCTCATTCTGAC
>NW_015547654.1:716035-750323 GCF_001515605.1 Sinocyclocheilus anshuiensis
CACAACTCCAGTCCATCAGTTAACATCTTGTGAAGTGAAAAGCTGCGTGTTTGTAATAAACAAATACATCATTAAGATGCTTTAACTTTAAACAGTTACTTCTGTCAAAAATATGAGTCTACAATCCATAATAATGCTTCCTCCAGTGTAAAAAGTTAATTCCCTGTTGTCCTCTTACAGCAAAATCCACCAACATATTTGTTTAGAATTGTTTTGGACTGGCAAGATGACTTTTTCACTGGAGAAGCAATATTATGGCTAGAGGGATATTTTAGCTGAAATCAACTGATTTAATTTAAAACATCTCAGTGGTGAATTTGTTTATTACAAACACAAATGTTGTAAATTTAATTACTTGTGGATTATTGTGATGTTTTTTTTCCAGCTGTTTGAACTCTCATTCTCTTATTCTCATGCTGAGCAAGTGATGTAATGCTAAATTTCTCCAAGTCTTTTCCGACGAACAAACAAATTCATCTACATCTTTGATGGCCTGAGTGTGAGTACATTTTCAGCAACTTTTCATTTTTGTGTGAGCTATTCCTTTATCAGTATTGACTGCAATATTCTCACTGTCTACTACTTACTTCATTTGATTATTTTGCGTGTTTTCTCAGGCACTGGAGACAGTAAATAACCGGTTGCGGGAGCTCTATCCAGACAGCGAGGAGCTTTTTGATATTGTGCTGGTAACCTACAACCATGCTCATGTAGGCATCAGACTCATCAACACCATCAACTACCACAGTAAGTATAATTTACTGACCTTCTAATAACCTGGATTCATACTTTCCACAAACATGTACATGGTCAGAAATGTCCATTCTTGCAAACAATGCTACCCTTGGGTGATCGGTGTTGACAATGGATGATAGGCTAATTATTAAAGGGATAGTTCACCCCAAAATGAAAACTGTCATCATTTACTCATTTAAAAAAATGAATAAAAAGAAAAAATAAAGGTGCCTCATCATGGAATCATAAACCACAAAACAGTAAAATGTACACCGCTATGCTATATTATTGATAATCAATAAGTCAAAGGCATGGGATACAAAGGAACGACATGATTCTGAGGACACAAAACTAGCAATGCAAATGTTTTCTTAGAAGATAAATCTCCAGCTGGCCAATCATATCTTCCCACAGAGATGCATGTGACACCTCTAACCTTTGTATCACAAACCTGCTACTTCCTGCTCAGTTCCCTGCAGCGCCCCAGCTGGATTGGTTTTGATCGTTCCGGTGGCTGACTGAAGAAAAAACAAACTTCTCTCCATCCTTTGGCCTCTCTTTGGACAAAACAACAAATATGCGGATATGAACTGACGCTTCAAAAACCATTTGAAGTCAGAACTTCATGTCCTGAACCATGAAAATGTTAGATGTTTGTTAGATGATAAATGTGAGTCTGATGCCGCAATAGTTCCAAAATCCATCACTGCAAAGAAGAAAGCAAAAATTATACAAAGAATACAACAAATAAGAATGAACCTATTTTTCTTTCATCTAAAGCCCAATAATTATTTTCCAGGATTTTTTTGGGGAGAGGGGGGTTGGGGGGCTTTGAAACAAGAGCCAATCAGATTACATGAAGGATTATTTGATCTAAAATATCAAGAGTGTTGAAAATGTCTCTCATTTCTTTGCTAATCTCACTGGAGAACAATAACCCGGTTAGCCTGTAGATGCATACACATCACTAATAATCATATTCATACTTTATTAAAACATTTTATAGTTATTTAGCAATATCAATTTATGATATGAAAATATTTTTACTGCTTTCCTCAATGTCACAGATATTGAGGTGTCATCAGCCAATCACATAGCATTAAGCTCAATGCATTTCCTCTCAGCTGAGCCTTTTTATTTCATTGAGCTTCATTTTACATCTCTTACCTGCATATATCTCGTTATTTAATGGCTCTCAGGAATACTTGATTCTGATTGGTCAGCCATGGCATCCTCTGGTCAAAGGTCACATATTTTTGTATAAGGAGGCTAAACTGTATATTTGACACTGTTCCTGTCATCCAGTTTCCTACTTGGTGCTAGTTTCATGTCTCCTATACTGCACTCAGCAGTTTCATTTTTTAAGTGATAAAATAGCTCAAATCAATATTTAATGTCGATTCACTTATTTGCCAAGTACATTACATTTTACATTTAGTCATTTAGCAGACGCTTTTATCCAAAGCGACTTACAAATGAGGAAAATGGAAGCAATCAAAATCAACAAAAGAGCAATGATATGTAAGTGCTATGACAAGTCTCAGTTAGCCTAACGCAGTACACGTAGCAAGGTTTTATTTAAATTAATAAATAAAATAAAAAACTGATAGAATAGAAAAAGAATAGAGCAAGTTAGTGTTAGAGGCCCTTTTTTGCTTTTTGTTAATTGTATAATAAATAAAAATAAAACGAATAGATAGAATACAAAAAGAATAGAGAAGCTAGTGTTAGTTTTTTTTTGTTTAGAATAGAATTAGAATAGAGAGTGCTAGATTTAGATGGTCAAATAAAGGAAAGGACATGATGTGTGGCCAAGTATGGTGACCCATACTTGGAATTTGTGCTCTGCATTTCACCCATCCAAGTGCACACACACAGCAGTGAGAAGTGAGCACACACACACACACACGGAGCAGTGGGCAGCCAATGCTGCAGCACCCGGGGAGCAGTTGGGGGTTCAGTGCCTTGCTCAAGTGTCTCACCTCAGAGCACTGATCATTCACTCCCCCACCTACAATCCCTGCCGGACCTAAGACTCAAACCTGCGACCTTTGGGTTACAAGTCCGACTCTCTAACCAATAGGCCACGACTGCCCATAAAGATGGAAGAGATGTGTTTTTAGCCGAATCTTGAAGATTGCTAAGGACTCAGCTGCTCGGATTGAGTAGTCTTATAATAAGTGTAATAATGAAGAGTTATCGCAAAATTATTATCATTATCTCAAAATAAACACCTTCAGGATGATACAAGACCCCACCACTCTACACCAGGATGCTGATGGGGGTTCATTTTACTATACTGATCAGCTGACTGTACCTTATCCCTTCTTTTACTCCTGGCCAAACTTGGCTTGACAAGTCATGTAAATCAAACCTGCTGCTGATGTCTTACTGAGCTGGCACCCATGTGTCAAAGGCTAAAAGGAGCACATTACCCCAACATTCCCCACCAGTCTAAGCTTTCCATCTGGTAAACAGTTCATAACTGAGGTGTCAAAATAGTGAAATCTTCTAATTGAAGACTGTGACCGTTTAAACACTGTTTAAATAACTTGAGGAAAACATCTTTTCTTTTCTAACGGCCATTCATTAAAAAGGTTTTACTGATAAATTAGCTAATACCACTTTTGATAAATGTATTTAAATGTGTACTCACGTGAAAGGAAGACTCCAGCATATAAAAGCTGTTTTATTTTATATGGAAATAAGAGCGCCCATTTTGAGATCTCGTGAGTTGTGACAGCCGAATAATACTGGCGTTATCTCTGTAAACAAAATAATCATGGTTAAATGCTAATAGAGCATTTCTACAATTCATTGTTTTTGTTCAGAACTGCAAACACACCACTAGGTGTCACTATAAATCACAGACCGCCAAATCAGCCACATTTATATTTACAGATCAACGCTCTTTTTTAATCGCTCTTTTCAAAAGGCACCCTTTATGGATAAATTAAGTACTTTTTGAAAGGGTACTGCCTCAGAACAGCTTTTGTAAAGTTTTTTTTTCTGAGAGTGTATTCTAAATAAAAACATCAACAACAACAAAAAAAAAGCATTAGACTGTGTGCTGGATATGGTAATAACTGAATAATGTGTAACAATAGCTTGAATGCAATGTAAGTTGCTTTGGATAAAAGGGTCTGCCAAATGCATAAATGTAAATGTAAATGTAATAATATCTGGCTCTCATGAAATGTTAATTGCTGTTTAATATTCTTCTCTCATCCCCAGATCTATTCATTGAGCGGTTCTGTATGACAGGAGGTAGCAGCCCCATTGGGTACCTGAAAGCATGGCATACAAACTTGTATTTGTCTGCTGATGCTGAAAAAGTTCAGGAAGCCCTCGCTGAAGGTTAGTACACAGTAAATATCTGATAACACATGCAACTGCCTAGTACTTCATCTTGTAGCACAATTACATTCATTAAATCAAAGGAATAATGTGACATTTTTTGTGCAACAAAAAGTGCACAAAGTGCTAACAAGAGACCTTTGATGTTGTTAATAAATACAATATTCATAGGAGTTTTTCCAGCCAAGTATAGTTGCGTAAAATGTTTTAATCAAATTGAATTCACAAATGGTGAGTAAAAGTTATAGTATATGATGCAGAATTGGTATAAGTACATGTCTCAATGACATACAAAGTATAGCAAAACCATATACAGTGAACTTACCAAGAAACCAGTTTAAAAATCATGAACAGGTGTGCCTTACAGATATTAGACTTGTGGTATATTTAGATAGTGTTTGAAAGGTAACCTGTCAATGACTTTGAATGATGAAAAGTGCCAAAATTACTTAGTGGTCATGGTGACTCCAAAGGAATTGCTCTTGCAGTTTGCCATTTAAAATGTTTTTGCCATTAAATGAACCCTTGAACACATGAGCATCATATTAATTATTGCAGAAATAATTGTGTATATAAAATAAGCTAAATAAAACTAACTGAAGTGGGGAACGCATTGAACTCCAGATCGACTTAACAATCCAATGACCTATTTGTTTTACTGAGGCTTAATGGGTCATAATGTCTTTAAAGGACACCCTTTAAATGTCATTCATCACACTGCTTTTTCCTTTAGGCTGGTGAGCTTTATCTTTGTCTTTGTGTTTTCTTACAGGGATTGCAGCAGCCACCATGTTTATGCCAGAAAAACAAATCGAGGTGTCTGAGACCCAGCTGAGAGTGGCATTTGATGGCGACGCTGTTCTTTTCTCTGATGAGTCTGAGCGTATTTTTAAAGCCCATGGCCTGGACAAGTTCTTCGAGCATGAGAGGGAAAATGAAAACAGATTGTTAGATCATGTAAGCATTGTTATTGTTACCCATGTGAACTGTTTATATTTTAAATATGATACAGAGAAAATGCAAAATGCATGTTTAAAGGAACGGTTATTTCAAAAATGAAAATTTGCTTAAAATGTACTCACCCTCAGGCCATCCAAGATGGAGATGAGTTTGTTTCTTCTTTCTTTTTCACTGGAGAATATGTTATATATAGAGGGCTCATATTTTAGCCAGAAGCAATGGTTTAAAGTTAAAAACGTCTTAATGATGAATTTGTTTATTACAAACATGGATCTTTTTACTTCACAAGACATTAACCGATGGACTGGAGTTGTGTGGATTAGTTGTGGATTATTGTGATGTTTTTATCAGCTTTTTGGACTCTCATTCTGACGGCACCCATTCACTGCAGAGGATCCACTAGTGAGCAAGTGATGCAATGCTGAATTTCTCCAGATCATTTCTGATTAAGAAACTCAAATTTTCAGCAAATGTTCATTTTTTGGTGAACTATTCCTTTATTCCAATTATATTTTTTTGCATTCGGTGCCACTAGTAGAATAAAAAAACCACACACTTCACCTTTGAATTAGCAGATATAATATGTAATGTTTTATATAAGGCTAAATCTCCAAGAACAAGACTGAGTGTCCTTGTTCTTTAATGTAGTTGATGTTACAATAGACATACTGTTTAATATATCTGTCTACCACACAGGGGCCACTGAAGGGTTTCTTGGAAGTGCTCGGGAAGCTTCAGAAGAAATTCTACGCTAAAGGCCACCGTATGGACTGTCCCATCCGCACCTACCTCGTGACGGCCCGCAGCGCAGCCAGCTCAGGCATCCGTGCCTTAAAGACTCTCCGTGCCTGGGGACTGGAGATGGACGAGGCTCTTTTCCTAGCCGGGGCACCAAAAGGCCCCATGCTGGAGAAAATCCGGCCCCACATCTACTTTGATGACCAGATGTTTCACGTGGAGGGTGCTGTAGAGATGGGTGCCATTGCCGCCCATGTGCCCTATGGGATTGCACAGAAATACCCTCATAAAAAAAGCACCAATGCAGGAAAATAACAAAGACGAATGGGGAAAATATAAAGAGGCGCATTATGTTCTTATTTTGGAAGCGACGTTCAAGTTGCAGATATCTTTATTTTGTAAACTCGGTTGTGCACTCATTGGATCAGGACCTCAGCATTCTCTTGGCCTTTTTCTGTGACCTATGCAAGGACACACACAATATTTAACCAGCTAAAGATTCAACCCAGTATTGTTCTTCTGCACACTGCCTCAACATCAGTAATTCTGTACATGACTTTTGAAAAATTCATTATGAATGAAAGCACTGCAATGAATGGTCATTTTCATCTAAGCATACGTTTCTCAGCGATGGTTTGTCGAAATATACATGACATCAACTTACTGTTAAAATGGAATGTGTGCTGCTATTCATATATGTAAAGTGAATATGTAAAGTGACAAAGGAGAAGGAATGATACTGAAATGGTGTTTACGCAGTGTGTGTTTTGAACCGCACTGTATAACTCAGCAATGGACTTTGAAGGGTATTCATGTTTATTGCTGTAGATGGTGTTGTGTTAGCAAAACTACAGTATTCTTTTATGTAATCTAACGTATGTGGTCGTCTATAATGGAAGGAGTGTTAGTCTGTAATGTAATGTTCGATATTGATAAGAAGCCATAATATTTTACATGAGAAGATGAAATACTCAGAATCTATAGAAAGCCATGAGTAGGGAATGATATATTTCATCTTTCATCTGTACTTTTTTGTTTTTCTCATCTGCATTCAATATACACTACTGTTTAACAGTTTAGTAATTAGAGTTAGTAATATATTTTGAAAGAAATTAATAATTGTATTAAGCAAGGATGCATTAGTTACCACAAAAATATTAAGCAGCACGAATGTTTTCAATATTGATAATAATCAATGTTTCTTGAGCAGCAAATCGGCATATTAGAATAATCTCTGAAGGATCATGTGACACTGAATACTGGAGTAATGATGCTGAAAATTCAGCTTTGCGTCACAGGAATAAATTACATTTTAAAATAAATTACAATAGAAAACAGTTTTTTTTGTATTGTAATAATATTTCACAATATTATGTTTGAATGTATTTTTGATCAAATAAATGCAGCCTTGATGAGCATAAAATACTTCTTTCAAAAACATTAAAATATCTTACTAACTCAAAACTTTTGAATGATGGTGTAAATATATATCTTTTGACAGAAAACAATTGTTAAGTATTGATTACTTTTGTGTCCTGTACCAAATAGTGGATTAGCCTAAAAAACTGGCAAAGTCTGATCCACCTCTGTCCACAGGCCTCAAATAAAAACATGCATACTTATATGTACTTAGCTATTCTCAGCCAAGACAATTTGACATGGTTGGTAATGGAAATTAATGTATGTGAAAGGGAACGTAAAAGGGAAAGAAGTGGTCACTGGTCACATATATCGACAGATGTCATCCAAAGGAAAAAAAATCCCTTGCTAGTTAATTTGTAGAAACAAAACAGATAAACCGTGCAATATTTCTATTGAGCTCCATTACCTGCCACTCTTTCTCTGCAGATACACTTGTCATGCAGTTAATGTCATTTCTTGTTTACACCTAATCCTTGGCTTGGCATCTAGCACACAAATAAAAGCTATCATCATTATGCTTCAATCCAGAACTGTCTCTGCTTTAGGGTAGTGAAGACATTATTTCCTGCTTATTATTCACATGTTTCCTGTGCCTTGTCTTCCTGTGCTGTTTAGTAATGTTTTGCAGCATCTCACTGCAGAGGATCCACTAGTGAGCAAGTGATGCAATGCTGAATTTCTCCAGATCATTTCTGATTAAGAAACTCAAATTTTCAGCAAATGTTCATTTTTTGGTGAACTATTCCTTTATTCCAATTATATTTTTTTGCATTCGGTGCCACTAGTAGAATAAAAAAACCACACACTTCACCTTTGAATTAGCAGATATAATATGTAATGTTTTATATAAGGCTAAATCTCCAAGAACAAGACTGAGTGTCCTTGTTCTTTAATGTAGTTGATGTTACAATAGACATACTGTTTAATATATCTGTCTACCACACAGGGGCCACTGAAGGGTTTCTTGGAAGTGCTCGGGAAGCTTCAGAAGAAATTCTATGCTAAAGGCCACCGTATGGACTGTCCCATCCGCACCTACCTCGTGACGGCCCGCAGCGCAGCCAGCTCAGGCATCCGTGCCTTAAAGACTCTCCGTGCCTGGGGACTGGAGATGGACGAGGCTCTTTTCCTAGCCGGGGCACCAAAAGGCCCCATGCTGGAGAAAATCCGGCCCCACATCTACTTTGATGACCAGATGTTTCACGTGGAGGGTGCTGTAGAGATGGGTGCCATTGCCGCCCATGTGCCCTATGGGATTGCACAGAAATACCCTCATAAAAAAAGCACCAATGCAGGAAAATAACAAAGACGAATGGGGAAAATATAAAGAGGCGCATTATGTTCTTATTTTGGAAGCGACGTTCAAGTTGCAGATATCTTTATTTTGTAAACTCGGTTGTGCACTCATTGGATCAGGACCTCAGCATTCTCTTGGCCTTTTTCTGTGACCTATGCAAGGACACACACAATATTTAACCAGCTAAAGATTCAACCCAGTATTGTTCTTCTGCACACTGCCTCAACATCAGTAATTCTGTACATGACTTTTGAAAAATTCATTATGAATGAAAGCACTGCAATGAATGGTCATTTTCATCTAAGCATACGTTTCTCAGCGATGGTTTGTCGAAATATACATGACATCAACTTACTGTTAAAATGGAATGTGTGCTGCTATTCATATATGTAAAGTGAATATGTAAAGTGACAAAGGAGAAGGAATGATACTGAAATGGTGTTTACGCAGTGTGTGTTTTGAACCGCACTGTATAACTCAGCAATGGACTTTGAAGGGTATTCATGTTTATTGCTGTAGATGGTGTTGTGTTAGCAAAACTACAGTATTCTTTTATGTAATCTAACGTATGTGGTCGTCTATAATGGAAGGAGTGTTAGTCTGTAATGTAATGTTCGATATTGATAAGAAGCCATAATATTTTACATGAGAAGATGAAATACTCAGAATCTATAGAAAGCCATGAGTAGGGAATGATATATTTCATCTTTCATCTGTACTTTTTTGTTTTTCTCATCTGCATTCAATATACACTACTGTTTAACAGTTTAGTAATTAGAGTTAGTAATATATTTTGAAAGAAATTAATAATTGTATTAAGCAAGGATGCATTAGTTTCCACAAAAATATTAAGCAGCACGAATGTTTTCAATATTGATAATAATCAATGTTTCTTGAGCAGCAAATCGGCATATTAGAATAATTTCTGAAGGATCATGTGACACTGAATACTGGAGTAATGATGCTGAAAATTCAGCTTTGCGTCACAGGAATAAATTACATTTTAAAATAAATTACAATAGAAAACAGTTTTTTTTGTATTGTAATAATATTTCACAATATTATGTTTGAATGTATTTTTGATCAAATAAATGCAGCCTTGATGAGCATAAAATACTTCTTTCAAAAACATTAAAATATCTTACTAACTCAAAACTTTTGAATGATGGTGTAAATATATATCTTTTGACAGAAAACAATTGTTAAGTATTGATTACTTTTGTGTCCTGTACCAAATAGTGGATTAGCCTAAAAAACTGGCAAAGTCTGATCCACCTCTGTCCACAGGCCTCAAATAAAAACATGCATACTTATATGTACTTAGCTATTCTCAGCCAAGACAATTTGACATGGTTGGTAATGGAAATTAATGTATGTGAAAGGGAACGTAAAAGGGAAAGAAGTGGTCACTGGTCACATATATCGACAGATGTCATCCAAAGGAAAAAAAATCCCTTGCTAGTTAATTTGTAGAAACAAAACAGATAAACCGTGCAATATTTCTATTGAGCTCCATTACCTGCCACTCTTTCTCTGCAGATACACTTGTCATGCAGTTAATGTCATTTCTTGTTTACACCTAATCCTTGGCTTGGCATCTAGCACACAAATAAAAGCTATCATCATTATGCTTCAATCCAGAACTGTCTCTGCTTTAGGGTAGTGAAGACATTATTTCCTGCTTATTATTCACATGTTTCCTGTGCCTTGTCTTCCTGTGCTGTTTAGTAATGTTTTGCAGCATCTGTCCTACAAACATTATTGGAACAAATTGCGTTGACATCAATGTTTAGTCTGCCTCTTTAAATTAATGCACCTCTCATTGTTAAATCTACACAAAATGTGACAGACTAGTTGCCGTCTCCATAAACGTTAATTTACAGAGATGTGCCACTGTACAGTTATTCTAATATGGACTGAGAATGTCAATATTATGAAGGACAAAACATATATAATGCAATAATTATGATTTAATTAAAAAAGATACAGTGTATGTATGTGATTTGAGGTATATTCAGGCAAACTATGCTACATTTGGACAATTATGATGGCTGTCAAAAGAAAGCCCAACTTCCGGTGTTATCCTATTTATAGTCACAATAATGAAACACATTCTAACCAAGGCTAGTTAATTTTGCCAAACAATATTTTACAGCAATTCTAAGGAAATTACCTAATAGCTTTTAATGTCATTTCTTAAATTATCAGCTAATGTCATGAATACAGATAAAGATAGTCAAAGACATTTCCAACACTGAATAAACCTTCTACTCATTAAACTGTACAATGTAGAAATAAAGTCATTAACTCAGAGAAGCAAACATCATTTCAGCTTTCATTGTGCTCTTTATAATCATAACTGCAACTAATGGACATGGAGAACGTATTGTTCTCTTAAACTTTACATACAGAATACAGGACGTTCTGTTCTGACCGAATGAAGAGGTTTTAATGATTTTTGCTTTTAGAAACTAATGTGAAAATCTACCTTGATACAAAAGGAAAAATTTAAAGGAGGGCAGAATTTTATGAGGACACAGAACTTTTGTATCCATGTGCAACGTGGCACAAAAAAAGTCTTATCAGTTTCAGCATATTTCCCCTGCAAATGCTGTGTAGACAAAAGAGTAATTGCATAATAGTCCTTCAGCTGTTTCTTGTTCAGTATAAAGAATAAAATGTTTTATAAAATTACAATATGTTTTCGCAATCCTGGCATGCACCTCCTCAGCATTACATTAGGTGGCAGCAATGCTTTATGTGATCCTCAACGACTGCAGAAGATCTAGAAGCTGAAGAGCTCAAAACATTATTAATGCTAGCATAATATCAAAATAAATCTCTTAAAACATTGATGAATAAGGAGCATTTATATACTATAGACGTTTATTATTTTGTGTGTCATCCTACTTTATATAATGTATAATGTTTATATAATGTCTAAAAACAGGACTAAAATTTGTCAGTGTCCAAGCACTTGGTAAGCTCAGTGAGGGTTTGAAACTAAAAAGAGAAGAAATGAATGCTTTCTTTGTGCATCATTGCTGCTGGTGCCAATTACCCAGAAGCCTCACCAAACTGCAGGCGCAGATAAACTAGAGGGCTATTAAGCAACTGTGCCTCTGAGGTGCCATCGTGGTAATGAGGCCATCGTTGTCCACCCCATGTGTAGAGATTGATCAGAGATCGTTTCCATTTTATTACTTCGGAGAAGTGCTGGGGAGGGACTTCTGCCATCTGGCTGACTTTATTAATACACTGTTCTCAAACACTCTGTAAATAAGCAAATGAAAGTCTGCTGCTAAACAGAATGTCAATAAAATGGTCATTTGAAACTGACTGACTAATAAAACCAATTCAGGATGCATTTTAACAACACCTTCATTTCAGTTGCAAGCTGGACTTGAATGTTCAAATGAAATATTAAAGGAACAGTTCCCCCAAAAATGAAAATTTGCTGAACATGTATATTGTCAGGTCATCCAAAATGTACATGGATTTGTTTCTTCATTGGAACAGATTTGGGGAAATTTAGCATTACATCACTTGCTCACTAATGGGTCCTCTGCAGTGAATGGGTGCCGTCAGAATGAGTCCAAACTGCTGATAAAAACATCTCAATAAGCAAAAAAAACACGAGTCCAGTTCATCATAGTCATTTTTGCATGTTTGTAAGAAATAAAGCCATGGATACAGATAAAGATGTAGTCAAAGTCATTTTCAGTACTGAATAAACCAGTCCAAAACAGTTCTAAACAAATATACAAATATGTGGGTGGATTTGGATGTGAGAGGACAACAGAGGATGAACTTTTTAACTGAAGCAACATCTTGATGGAGTCATGTTGTGGATTATTGCGATGTTTTTATCAGCTGTTTGGACTCATTCTGACGGCACCCATTCACTGCAGAGGATCCATTGGTGAGCAAGTGATGCAATGCTAAATTTCTCCAAATCTGTTTTGATGAAGAAATAAACTCATCTACATTTTGGATGACCTGAGGGTGAGTACATTTTCATCAAATGATCATTTTTGGGTGAACTATTCCTTTAACAAAAGGTAGAATTGCTGTTGCATAATTTTCCATTCTTCTGACAAATTTAAATGAATGAGGATGCATGTTGTAAACAATTTGCCCATAGAGGCACTTCAAACTGATTATGTGTGATAAAGCTCACAGAAACTGAATTCTGCCTGCAAATCGATGGTGATGCTGAAACTGTTTTGTTTGCTTGGTGAAAACCATGCTGTTATGCACTCAGGAAAATAAATTCATAACACTTTTACTTCCTTCCTGTAGTTCTGCAGTTGGTTCATTGTGCATTGGCTTGATAAGGGTCTCACAGAGTGGAACATTACAAGTCGAGGCAAATTTGTGGTTTTTGATATGCCTGTTTTGTCAGAGACACATTAAAATTGCATTTTATGTTGAAATAATGAGCATGGAATTTTTTAGAATAACCTTAGGTCAGCATGCACACAAATCCAAACAAACCGAAGCTCACTAGATACTTTTGACAGCTGCTCCGTTTTGACATTTGCCAGGCTTGGCTAATTAAAGTGGCTGTAAATCTGCACAATGCAGGCATAAAAGCATTTCTTTAGTCGCAACAAGTTGTTAGCGGATCTGTATACATTTGGCAGTTTGTATGTGTTGTACTTGCACCATTATATCCTGTAGTATTAGGCTGAACCAGCTGTGATCTGATGGGTGGAAGATTATGACCGATTTATTACGAGCTAGTGAGCTGAAGCCACATCTAAACCTGGTGCAGAAAGATGGAGAAAAGTGCCGTGAACTCATATGATCTGCCTGCCACAATGCAGGGTCATCCTCTCGCTCAGCACGGCCTCGCTTCAGTTAATCATGCAGTCTCCACTGCTGATGTGCCTATATGTATTCAGACCAATGTTTTAGCAAATATATTCCACAGGAAAACATCTTCTCATCAGATAGGCTGCAGCAGGTTCTGTATACACCTAATGTTTAATATCCTGTCTAAAATTGATAGTCTCATGGCCCTTTGATGGTAGCCAATGAATTGGCATTTGTGGCAATGAGGTAATAGTGAGGTAATTTCCAGACTTTGAACTAATAACAATAATTAGTCTCTATCAGCAGCTGTGGGAATTCATTAGAGGGAAATGTGGGAGATTGGACGGGGTATGGCCCCGTGGAGTTAATCATCATTATAATCCAGTGCCACGACTGACCACAGAATTGGACTGTAAATTTTTGCCCTATTCTTTATGATTTTCTCCACATGAGCATATGCCATCATAAAATTACAGATAAATAATTACAAATAAACATAAAATGTAAACAAAAATGTGCTCAAAACAGGTGTCACTTGTTAATATTATTTTAATGCATACTGTAGATCTCTGTTATCAGAGATTTGGCAGCAGGAAGGCAACTTTGCAATTTTCCAAATTACAAGCTACTCATTTTTAAGCTCTATGAGAGAAGTGAATGGGAGAGTATCACAATCTTTTTTTTTTTTTTGCATTCCCATTTGCTCAAATAGCAAAAGAAAAACTCCACGACAGTGTTTTCACGACTTTCAAAAAAAAAAGGAAAGAAAAATTGAGAGAGACTGCATAAGGGCAGTCAGAAGAGATGTCAAATTTACCATCCCTCCCATATACGCTGCATTAGAAAAACCCTCGCATTAGCATTAACTGTTTTTTTTGCAATTTGATGCAAAGCTGATATAATACAAAGTACAGTGTTATAAATGTACATACATTAAAAAAAAAATCTAAATAAACAAGAATCGGACACTGGTAATACATCTAACGAAACGTTAGCCATATATATGTTGCTTAAAGGGATAGTTCACCCAAAAATGAAAATTCTGTCAAACTCACCCTCATGACGTTCCAAACCTGTAAGACCTTTGTTCATCTTCAGAACACAAATTAAGATATTTTTAAATCATTAAAGGTGTCATATGATATTGCTAAGGCTATGTCGACACCAAGCCAGAGCTTTCCCTATCCAATCTTTTTTTTCACCTCTTCTGAAGAAATATCTGCGTCCACACGAAACCGTCACAAAACGATGTAGTATACATGCCAGACCAGCATGTGGCGCTGTAATTCTGCAACAGAGATACACTCAAAACGGAGAAGACGACTTGGACTATCGCAACGAAACACACAGCGTCTTCACAACATGGCGGCGGAGGTGGCAGCAACAATAAAGTTACACCTTCTTTCTTTGCGTTTACATTTGGGCGACGTTATGCAAATCTTCCCACATCGTGATGTAGACATGTGGGGGCGTGTTTAAACGAGGCGTTTTAGGAGGGCGTGGATGAGTCTTAACGTTTATAAAGAATATCTCTTTGGGTTTGAGACTTTAGTCTTTGCAACTCTAGGGATCTTATCTATTCACGAACAGCTTGTAACACTCCAAAGAGAAAGGAAAACTTGAAATTGCATTATATGACCCCTTTAAAATAATCCATGTGACATTAGTGGTTCAACCGGAAGCTACAAGAATACTTTTTGTGCGCAAAGAAAACAAAAATAACAACTTTATGCAACAATTCGTCTCCTCCGCGTCACTAACTTGTTACTAGAAATATGCCTTTTTTAAAACTGCTACTACAAATAAATTTACATTAGTATTGTTGTTTATTTTATTTATTCATTTTATTTATTTACTCAAGATGATATTTTACATGCATATCCACGAACATCCCTCCTGAAAGAAAAACTTAAACCAGTCTAAGCTGGTTTGCTAGATTTTAGCTGTTTTTTGCTAGTCTAAGCTAGTCTCCCAGCCTGACTAGATGAGAAATACCCAGAATCCTTTAAAAGCCAACCAACAGACAAGCTATCTGTGTATAAAAGTAATTAGTTCCTAGTCCTAGTTTTTCCAGTTCTTCCTTTGTTTTGTTTTTTTGCTTCACTTTCTGCTGTAACACCGGCATCTCTTCATCAGACCAGTGTCTGGACTCCTGTAGCCCAAGAACAACAGCCTAATTTTAGAGTGAATGAGTCCTGACGGATCCATCAAGCTTCACCAAAATGCCTCTGATCAGCCAGAGCCATCAGTTTAGGATGACAGGCCTGAATAGATGACAGGGAGCTGGAAGGAGCCAAGTATTGGTAGAAAGCCTCACTCCCTTTGCAACAGCTCTACTGAAATGTCTCCTTAAGCAAGCATGCAGATGTAATCAATAAGCTCATACACTGCCGGCCATTGATTTCCGTTGTGACTAAAAGCAACAGTTAGACGCATTCTTCTACCTGTGTCTAAAAAAAGAACAGCAATTTCTTTTTTTTTTCCCACAGACGTCATTGTGGAACTGAATTGAGTCTCATGGAGGCAGACAAATATTTGTGTAATTACTTAACACTGACGTCTTGGTTACAAGCTTATTGTCAGGGATTCATCACAGTCACTTCAGTCACCATCCAGGATAATTACCCGATCACAGTCACCTGAGTTCTGATCACCCGCACCTGCTGTCACCAATCAAGCCACACTACAAATACACACACAGCACAGTCACTCACTGTCCGGTCTACCGTTCACTCCTACGAACTTCTCTGGACTCTCTCTGCCAAATTCTCCTAGAACGAATTACCTGCTGTTCATCCCGCGATCCTCCAACGACTCCTTGGAAACTGTTCCACGATCTCCAACGTAACCGGCATCCGATCCTCACCATCAGAACTCAGATAAGCACCCTGGAACCATTCACTGTGTTGACACTCACCTGCCTTTACACACCTATTCCAGTCATCCCCTTTCCCAGTCAATAAAACCATCCTGATTTGCACTTACCTGTTGTGTCTGGCCTTGCTTTGTGACACTTATATGACGGTGATGTTTAGACATTTCATATAACTTCAAAACTCATTTTTTGTATCCTTTATTATAATGTAAATTCATAAATTTATTTATTTCAACATCTCTCTGATGCTGAACCTGGACTTAGTGGTCGGCAGGAGGTATCCATGGAAACAGGATGAGGATGATCTATGGTCAATCTTTACAGTATTTATTTAATTAGAAACAGCTTACTGCTGTCTCCATAGTAACCAGAGCCCAAGTAGCACCATTAGAGCAATCATGCATAACTTAACTTAGGCTCCGCACAAGAACAGGGTTCTTTATATTAATCAACACCTTTAGAAGTGAACTCGTGGTTTTTAAAGTCTAAGAGAACTCTCTGAAAATGTAATATGTTTATAATGTGTTTTATAATTTGAGATTTGGCTGCAAGTAACACTTTACAGTAAGGTTGTAAACGTAAATATTTGTTAATGCATTAGATATCATATACTAATAATAATTAATATTTTTTAAATATTTTTAATCTCTGTCAGAGGCATCATGCTATTTACAGCAAAACACATTCAAGTTGATTTGTAATAAGTGTGGTTGTTGTTAAATAAAACTATTAAAATTAATTCCCAGAATTTAAAAGCTAAAATAAAATATAAATATTACATGAAAAATGAGAAATATTGCCTTGGCAAATAACCAAAGTACCAAAATCACTAAAACTGAAATAAAAATAAAGTTGTATAGAAATATTCAAAAGACAAAAGCTAATAAAAATAACAATAACAAACCTCAACTAAAACTTAAAATATAACAATAAAAGCTATAAATATTATAATAGTATAGAAATAATGCTAAAATAACACTGTTTTAATGCAACTTCCAGAAAAGAAGTCAAATAAAAGAGATGGCTTGTATATCTGATAATTAATTTGCACAATTATTGTAAACACAGCAGTTGTTTGTTTGTCTAAAATGCTTTGATTAGCAAAAATATATTGCAAGCATACTTCAGGTACACTTTAAATATCTTGCATTTTAAGACTGATATTATTCAAAGATCATACAATCCTCATCAGTAGGGACACAATTTAAAATAATAAGTGTTGTAAAAAATATGTTGTAAAGTAAAAATAACAAATTTTTAATAATAAGAAATGTGTACTGTGCACAAGCAGTACTCCAAATAAAGTTTCATTATAATTAGTCTCGAGCGATATGTCAGTAAATATGTTAATTCATTTGAACTATACTTAATATGAAATAAATGTATTTGAAATATAATACTGTTTTACTAGGGCATATTCTACCCACAGTGACGTCATTTGAAACTTGTATGTCATTTGCTTGTGAACCCAAAAGAATTGATATTAAAATGTCCACTTAAAACTTCTTTATCATACATATTTTTTATGTTAGAAAAATATGTTAGGACGGGATTTAAAGCTAAGTCTCGCACTAAAGCGGTTTGATTATTGCATTAATTAATATTTAACATATATAACGAATAACGAAAAGTGTAACTGAACTGCAAAGTAAGCCTGATTGGGATACATTGCTGACACCTTGATGTAACCTTGCGGTCAGGCTGTGGGTGGACAGGGCAGCGGTGGGTGGCTTGCTCAGGGTTTTTAGGTCCCCAGTGTGCATCCGTTCTGCAGTGATTTCCACTCAATCTAAATAAACATGCTGTGTAGACCTTTTAGAAAATTCAGTGAAAATTCTGCTTAACTTACCTCAGTTATTGTCAATATCTCTCTCTGTTGTTAGAAAACGAACACATTACAACATTCACTGATTTTGAAGAGCTCTCCTCATCTATTCATAATGCAGGAGTTAACTGTAGCCGTCAGCAACATCTCCAGATGTTACGCTCAGCAGCTGGTTGATCGAGTGCCCCAGGATTACATTCATCCACATGGAATTTGCATTGAATTCCTTAATTTGCATCTGTCATGATGGTGGATGTTTTACAGAGAAAGATTTTATAAGACACATTTGTTTTGTCTTTAAAATCATGAAGATGTGTGCCATTTGTGTCCCGAAGCCAGTGTTACCTTGTTACCTTGTTGTCTTTGACGGTGTCTTTTTATATTTATTTTTTTATAGCTGGCATATTAATATGATGATCCAAAGCCAGGAATGAGATGAGAGTAGCGCTAAACAAATAAAAACCAACCGGTCTCTTCGGCCTCATGAAGGAAGAAGCTGATAGACTCCAACTGCCTCCAGATGTGCGCCTGTGTGCCTGTCCTCCAACAGTTATATTTATGGCCTAATTTTAGTAGCTTTTTATTAGAACCAAAATGTGCTGTAAAGGTCACTTGTTCACCTCCCAGTGACATTTTAATTGTTGAGTCACACTTCGCCCTATGTGTGAAATGCTTGTTCCCGGAAATCAGGGTTATTTGATGTCTCTGTCAGTTTGATCCTGAACAACAGGCGTCCCTCCCCAATGCTGTTGATCTCCACTCCCTGTCAGGCTGCACCGCTGGCCTCAAATGGCCATGTTCGTCTCCCTCTCTGTGACTTTAAGCAGACAGTAATGTAATAACAGGGACCCTGGGTGCACAGACACGACACGTCTCTAAGGTCACGCAGATTATGCACCTTAAGCCAGTCATCATTTAGAATCTTAGAACTGAGTCATTAGACTAGAGATTTAAAGCATCAATATGAAACTGGATGTTCGTCAGTCTTCCAGTTTTACACATTTGATGATTAAGAACCACAGGATATTTGAGGGAGTTTTTTTCTCAGACTTTTCCTGATTTGCTTCAATAGGCTTCAATGTATAACTCAATTGAAGATGGTCATGTTCACAAACACACAAGATCACATGAAGAAACCCCCTATAACATCATTACTAGTAACAATACCCCATTAACCACGATTTACAAGCCTACTTGATATTTCTAGTCACAGGCAGGTGGTTTTAAAGGGAAAGACATTCATTCTTATAAAATCATGATTTTACATCAAAGTAAAAATAATAAAAAGTGAATATTTCTTGTATTTGTGACTTCCTATTTTAACCTTTATCTCACAAATTACCTGTTATAAGTTTTACACTGAAATGGAACCTGACTACTATATATTCAGTAGAGAATTTGACTGTAAATACCCCATAATGTTTCGATGTATTTGCTCCATTTTACCAGAAGAGAAAGACTATAATTTTTAAATGTGTTCAATATATCGTTCAAAAGTAATTTACTTGATCAAAACTAGTGTAAAAATAGCAATACTGAGAAATATTAATACAATTTAAAATAACTGTTTTCTATTTGAATATATTTTAAAATGTATTTTATTCTTGTGATGGCAAAGCTGAATTTTCAGCATCATTACTCCAGTCTTCAGTGTTACATGATCCTTCAGAAATCATTCTAATATGCTGATTTGCTGCTTACGAAACATTATTATTATCAATGTTGAAAACAGTTGTACTACTTAATATTCTTGTGGAAACAAATTTGTAACATTATGCCTTAACTGTCACTTTTGATCAATTTCATGCATCCTTTCTAAATAAAAGCATTAATTTTTTTCAAAAATAAATAAATAAATTATTGAACCCCCCAAATTTTGAATGATAGTGTATTTCCACTAAAACATAATTTTGTCAGTATTTTGGTGTAGCATATAGATAGTATATAAAGGATAATTGTCACACCCTTGGACGTTTTGTTGTGTTTTGATCCCCCATGTGTTCTGTGTGACCTAGTTTTCCCTCATGTCTGATAATTGTCATTTGGTTCAGGTGTGTGTCATTAATTACCCTCATCTGCCCTCCTATTTTATTTGTGTTCAGTTCACACAACTGTAACAGTTTGTCGTCCGGTCTTCTAAGTCCATACGTGTATTTCCTGCCTGTCCGTTTTGGAATTACCCTCTTGTGGATTAATTAAAGACTGTTTGCATTGCTCATCATCTTCCTCATGCGGTTCATTCCACCGTATAGCGTGACAGAAGACCGGACCTAGAAAGAAAATAATGGACTGGGCGGCAAAATTCTCTGTCGTGGCTCAGATTCGCCCATCTTGCCGTCAAGTCCCCGTACGATGACGAGACCATGAAGTCCCTGTTCTGGAACGGGGTGAATTACCATCGCCTTGTGGACCACCCAAACACCACCGGACTGAACTGGAGGGAGGCCATGTTTCGGTGTCGACAGTACCCAGAGCCCAGCCCACCATCACCCCGTTGCGCAGAGCAAAAGCCTGAGCCCACTGCTGACGGAGAGCCATAGCCCACTGCTGACGGAGAGCCATGGAGCGACAGAGCTCCACAGGGGAGAGCATCATGGACAGCGAGAGCGCGGAGGGAAGCTCCGCTCACTGCACCATGGCTGAGGGTGAGCTGAGCTCAGTGGACTAATTGGGATGTATATGCAGACATGCCCCCTCTTCTCCTGCCTTCATCTGAACTCTCTGCCTGCCCTGAACTATCTGTTTGCCCTGAACTATCTGCCAGTCCTGAAACGACCATGGAGGTCGTTCCCCTATCGCTGGCGCTCCCGGTGCTGGGAGTGGCCTGGTGGTGTGTGCGGGCTGCACACACCGTTCCTAAGTCCCCAGATCATCCTGAACTCCCGCCCAACCTCCCTCTCCCACCACCTCTGCACCAGTCCTCACCATCGCCTCTGCTGTCTCCTGGCAGCCCCTCAGCTCACCCTCAGCCCACCATCTGTGTGGTGGGATCGCCGCGGGTCTGTCAGTCTCCATCAGCGTCGTGGCTGGAGGATCCCTTGTCTCCGCCTCCAGCCTATGAGTCCCGGACTCCGCCTCGGCCCTTCGACCCAGCAGCTCCACCATGGCTCCTAGCTCCCTCCTCTCCACCGTGGCCCATCAGTCCATCAGCTCTGCCGGGCTCCCTCTTCCTTCCGGCTCCGCCTTGGTCTGTCGTCGACCATCCGCCGCCTCGAGACTCCACTCCTCCGGCTGTGCCTCATTCCTCTGTCTCCACTCCTCCGTCCCTCTGGCTCTGTCAGGCTCCTCCTTCCCTCCGGCTCCACCTCGGTCCTCTGTTGCTCCAGCTCCTCCACGGCCTTCCGGATCCCCGCCTCAGTCGCCGGAGCCATCTGCTCCACCTTGGCCCTCCGAATCCTCAGCGTCACCCTGGCTCCTCGGCTCTCCGTCTCCGCCTCGGGCTCCACCACCACCTGCTCCGCAGCCATCGGTTGGCCCCCTGGAGCCGTCAGCCCTTCCTCCACCATGGCCCTGGTCATCTGCCTACCTTCCTGCCTGCCCTTCGCCACTGCCTTGTCCCCAAACCCCCTCCCACTCTCCTTTGTCCGTCCTGCCTGGGCACGAGGCCACGCCTTCGGGGAGGGGGGAGTACTGTCACACCCTTGGACGGTTTGTTGTGTTTTGATCCCCCATGTGTTCTGTGTGACCTAGTTTTCCCTCATGTCTGATAATTGTAATTTGGTTCAGGTGTGTGTCATTAATTACCCTCATCAGCCCTCCTATTTTATTTGTGTTCAGTTCACTGTTTGTCATCCGGTCTTCTAAGACCATACGTGTGTTTCCTGCCTGTCCGTTTTGGAATTACCCGCTTGTGGATTAATTAAAGACTGTTTGCATTGCTCATCATCTTCCTTGTGCGTTTCATTCCACCATAGCTTGACAAGAATAGACTAAAAGCCACACACATTAAAAGTTTTTAGCCTTTCACCTTTAGATTTCGGCAGAGTTGTTGACTTATGTTGTATTATGTGTGGATAGTCACTCTAAGCTTTTAGTTTTTTAGATTAATCCTGCTATAGGCTTAAGTAGATTTGATCTTCTTCACAAGACAAAGCATTGTTGTAAATTAATTAGTCCCCCAGACTCAACATCTTTCAAACAGCAATAGAACAGATTTTTGCCCGATTCGAATTTGTCTGAGTCAGTCTCCATGGGGAGAACCTTTCCACTGCTCACCATGGCAACCTACCTGTGCACTGGGCTGCTTCCAGATCGTATGGTGTGTCATTCACAGAATCTGTTTAGACGGCCCTTCTAGAAAGTACTGGCTAACAGTACACTGTGTAATGTAAATAATACCATGTTTTTTCCTCTATATGAGGGATGCCAATAAAATATGTCAAATGCATTACATCAGAATTCATTTAACCCAAACAGGACCAGTTCCCATGGTGAATCAACATGAGTCAGAGATAAAGACCTCCAGCGTACCTTTGCTAGGGGGCCACTCTTGGGGATTTTTCCATTAATTTTTCCATAAATGTTAAACTAAACATAGTCTTTCACAAGTGATGCTGCATATCAAGACTAAACTATTGTTGCATTACAATCTACAAATCCATCCATGATCAACAGGTCAATAGTGTTACAAAATCATATTTGAACGATGTCCAGAAGTTCAGAGATCCAGTGGGCTCCAAAAAGAGACCAGTTTAAACCTGAAATTAAAAAGAAGGTTTTAAGATTATGGAAAATTTGAAACAAAGGGTTAGGGTTACCCTAACCCTAAACCTATACAGTAAATGCTTTTAGCAGATGCTTTTACCCAAAGCGACTCACAAATGAGTCAATATACAAGGTGTTTTTATCCAAAGTGACTTACATGAGCAATATCACACGAGTAGCAGTGCGATACCCAGCCAACACGTGAGATCATGCGATGATCACAGTGACATCACACGATCCTCATACTGTGATCCTCACGAGGCACGAAGCCGCAGGAACGAATAAACATTGAGTTGCTTCATTAAAAGCTTATTGTTTTACTGTATTAAAAGCTCACTATATTATGTAGAGTATTATGAGAGAGAGATGGACTGAGCAACTGAGCTGGCCAAGGTAAGGCTGCTCTCGGCGGTTTCATGAATGGCTGCTGATGCCTTGGAGCTCACCTCTCCGAAAACGTTGAAGCAAATTTTCAAATAGACGTTATCTTTATTAGCAAACTGCCTATTTGAAGCATATTCTCCCCTAAAAAACTCTTAATTAAACTACATTGCGTGACACAAAAACAGTATTATTTATAAAATTATAATGGATTTAGGTATTCGGCATGACACTCGCTGTGAGAAGTGGAGTGGTACAAACAGTGAATCGGTTGGAGTGCTGTTATCACTAGAATATCGCACCACTGGAAAAGGCTCTCAGCCAATCAGATTCGAGAACCAGAATGAACTGTTGTATAATATAAATATACACTTTATTTTGATGGTCTCCTTTAGACATTTGGTTGACTATAAGTAACTTTGCAACTACATGTCAACTTATTCTACTAGCTGTAATCTAGCAGTCTACAAATACTCTAATGAGATTTAGTTGCAAAGTTACTTACAGTCAACAGAATGTCTAAAGTGGACCATCAAAGTAAAGTGTAACCCAAATAAGTCAATATACATCTTGTTTATTAAAATTGTTGTGCTGATCAATCAAATAACATAATTGGAATGATTTTTTAAAAATTAAATTAGAAACTAATTTAAAAATAGAAATAAAAGCATTTTCTCTAGAGGTCTCAGACATTCAGTACTCACTGATTTTATTTGTTGACTTAATAATATATTTCCAGCAAGCGTGAGCAGCACTGTTTGAGATTCATTCTTTTGGCTGTTTAATCAATGATTGGCATTATGTTGGATTTGAAAGTCTCTCAACAATATTGCTCTTAAATGAAATTCAAACAGATTTATTTTCCTCCATTCTATGCATGTCTGCTAGATGCCCACTGCCTGAATGCCTCTGTGAATGCTCCTTTTCTACAGGGACAAATTGTCTGCTCTCATCTGTTAGCGGCCCTGGTGCTATATTTAGGCCATACCAATAACCAAATCCACAGTGCCTGATGAGCTGTATCTTCAGACCAATGAGTAGCCCTGGGTGACAAGGCCTTCCAATGGAAGCATTGTCATCACTATTCACTGATGCTTTATTGAGACTTCCCATAATGTGGGGAAAGAGACAGAGAAAATCTTTACACATAAATTAAACCTTCCCAACTTTGTTGCCATGGAAGCTCAATCCTTTTGGCGAAGCTTCTCATTCTTCAATCTCCATTTAATTAAGGCTCCTGAGCTGCCAAAGGCTGTTCGGCATACGACTTTAAGTACATCAGCTCTGTCAAGTCATGTTTGTTTTGACTCTTGCTACGTGGCCGTCAAACTTCCGGAATGCAGCAAATCCTCTGCTTCAGGCAATGCTGGGAATTCTGAAGTTCAGAGGGTTTTTAATGTTTTCTCATCTCTTTTGAGAACCAAGGATGCAACTGAAATTCATAAATATGGTGTGTAAAGCCACATGTATTCATTGTACATAGAAAATCTATTGCTTTTCAAAAGACCTTTATGAATTTGTAATTTTGTAATTTCTATTCTTGGCCATCGTCAGTCTCTCACATGTGTATGGAAGCCTAAAGATTTTATATCTCACAATGTGGCATATTTCAGAACTTTCTCATAATCGCAACCTTATTTTACATAATTTCATCTTTAGGGTCTCACAACTGCGACTTTATTTCTCATAGATGCAACTTCATATGTGATAATTGAGACTGTATTTCTTGTAATTGCAATTTTCTCATAATTGTGACTTTATTTCTTATATTTGAGTTTTTCATGTAGTTCACATAATTTTTTATGTAATTTTCATGTAATTAAACATTTTTCTTTATTTTTATAAATATATTTAGACTTTATTTCTTGTAATTGTGACTTTCTGTTGTTATTGCAACTTTTTCTTTGTAATGGTGAATTTGTGTGAATTTAAATCACACAAAATGATATTTTACAGTGACTTCTTTTCTTGTCATTGAGAATTTATATCTCACAGTTGCAAATTTTTGGCTATTTTGTATCTTTATTTTTGGAAAATATTTCTAGTAATTGAGAATTTCTTGTAATTGTGACTATTGTTATTGCACATTTTTCTTGTAATTGCAAATTTATATTTCACAGTGTGACTTCTTTTCTTGTCATTGCTAACTTATATCTGACAGTTGCAACTTTTCTCTATTTTTTATCATTATATTTAGACTTTATTTCTTGTAATTGCGAATGTCTTGTAATTGATTGAATTTATCTCACTGTGACTACTTTTCTTGTCATTGCGAATGTATGTTTCATAGCTGCAACCTTTTTTTGTCATTATATTTGGACTTTATTTCTTGTACTTGCGAATTTCTTGTAATTTTGACTTTTTGTTGTTATTGCAACTTTTTGTCGTAATTTCAAATATATGTGCGAAATTGACCTCTTTCAGTGTGTCATTTCAGTATGACTTCTTTTCTTGTCATTGCAAATTTATATCTCACAGTTGCAACTTTTTGGTTATTTTTTATCTTTATATTTAGAAATTATTTCTAGTAATTGTGAATTTCTTGTAATTGTGACTTTTTATTGTTAATGAAACTGAAACTTTATCTTACAAATTTGTATGACATTGTATTTCACAGTGTGACTTCTTTTCTTGTCATTTCAACTTTATATCTCATTTGTTGCGATTACATTTTTAAGTTTTACTCTGAGGCGACAACAGGCTTCCATACTTTCTCCTGAAAAAAAGACAAAATAGTTTTTTTCCCATTGGCAATTGGCAAAGTTGTGGCGTTTCCATCCTCTGGTTACTTTGTTGTTATAATATGTTAATGGTGGAGTCTTGAGTTTTGTTTTGAAAAAAATATTCCTTGGATACCAATGGCAGAGATTAGCAGAGGAACGATAATCTGTCAGATCTGATTCAATACACATGCAAATTCAGTCTCATTAACGCAAGGAGAGCAGAACAGAAACATTTGACCTTGCTGCATAAAAATAAAGCTCAGAATCCACTAGCATGACGCTAATTCAGACTGGGGTGTCCCGGTTTTTGTCCTGGTAATTAAGACAGTCACAAAGAGGCTAATTAGGGCAATCCACATTAATTAAAATCGCTCCCATGTGAAGCTGGTCTCAAAATGGACTTAAATCGAAGGACTGGTGCAAATGTGATTGATGTTTACATAGATAGAGCCTATGCTGCGCTCTGCTCTTTGATCATGAGCCTCTTAAATAGATGGTCTTGGATCATATATTGCACAGCACTTCAGGGACTGGCCCATAACCTGTGGTTTGATTTCAAATCCTCTTTCATTCCTCATTTAATTATTTAGGGCTGAGTCTGATAACTTTGTAAACAGAGCAAATTACAAAGTATTTGTACATAAGAGGATGTAGTGATGAGATTAACACTTATTGAAAGTCAACATGATTACGTCAAAACCATTGTTCATCATAATGAGGGAGTCAGATGTGAAATTGGTTCAGGCTGTGATCTGACACTTCAGTCCCGAATAAAAAGAGACGCTCTGCTAAACAAGTGACAAGAACTGGTGACATTTCCTAATGAAATGTGATGGCGGAGATGGTGAAAGGGTGAGAGATTTTTGTACAGTAGATTTCATAGTGAAGTCCTCTGAGTAAACAGCATCAAACAGAAAAATGTTTTTGCTAAAGTGAATGAGATGTTGAGATCAGCAGGATTCCAGTTATTACAGCATTGACATCATTGCAGTCTTTCCCAGACTAAAAAATAGGACACTAGTAGGGCTGCATGATATATTGGTACCTACTATATCAGTTATTATCAGTCAATGTTTTTAATTTAGTGGTTTCGGTTGTTATGGTATCTTTCCTCTATAGATGGCCTTATGCTGTCATGTAACATTCTTTAAAAATACTAATAAATTAATGGCACAAATCACAAAATTATTGTACTTTTTGGCCTAATGGATAGAGAGGTCCGGCAGGAATTGTCAGTGGGGAGAGTGAATAACCAGCGCTCCCTCCACCTTCAATACCACGACTGAGGTGAGACCCTTGAGCAAGGCACCGAACCCCCAACTTGGCTGCCCACAGCTACTACTGTGTGTGTGCACTTGGATGGGTTAAATGCAGAGCACAAATTCCGAGTATGGGACACCATACTTGGCCACACGTCACTTCACTTCACTTCATATTCTGTGCTATGAGATACAAGCTCAGAATTACGAGATGTAAACTTGCAGTTCTGAGAAGAAAAGTCAATTGTGAGATGTAAAATCAGAATTATTTGTTTATGTCTAGCAATTATGACTTTTTGTCAGAATTGCGAGAAGGAAAGTAAGAATTTTGAGATTTAGGGCCAGATTTACTAAACAGGGCAAATTAGCGTTAGAGTGCAATTCCATAAAAGCGCAGATGGGAGGGGAAAATTCTGCATGTTATTTACTGACAATGCGCACATAAAAGAACACAGACGCAATGCGTCATTTCCATAATGACCAGCGCAATCTACCACTTGCTTTAAGACTGCTTTATATCAGTAATTTGACAAGCGCAAACATGAGTAATTCGCATTGCATGATTCACTTTAATACTGTCCTCCCATAAATTGTGTATGAAATTGAAAATCCTACAAATGCATATTCAATAAGGTCAGGCGCAAAAATAACTTTGCACTGGCACAAGCTATTAGTAAATCTGTCCCAAAGTCTCAATTTTCTTTTTCATTTATTTTTTAATTCTGTGGCAGACACTTGCTTCCATAACCAACAGAAATGTAAGTCGATATTCACTAATAATCTTCCCCTCCAGTGAGCTGTTAACTGTGACTCACTAAATCAATCCAAACACAAGGGGTACGTAGGAGACACAGGAACACATAGATTGACATTCAGAACCGACAAACACTGACTGAAAGGACTAGGGCTTTTAAACATAGGATAATTGGGGGAAGAACTAGACACACCTGGAATTAAATTAACACAATCAACGGGAGACAGAAACTGGGTCACAGGGAGCAAAAACACACACAGACAGGTCCATAACCCTGACAATATGCAAAGTGTGCATAACTTCCCATGCGATGTTCCACTCACTCTGCGCGTGAAAAGAGATATGCACTCTGTTTTTGCCCAGCAAACCTTCTAAGATCACTACTGAAACACATTCTGATACCCACACAAGATATTGAATATTGATCTGAACACAAAGTTGCTTTCAGAGAGAGGATGAGTCATGAGACCCATCACAAGAAGATTCCTATCTGAGCACATTAACCCACCTCAGTGAATTTCTCTAGAGGTACAGCATCAGCGGAGCGTCACAGTTTGGCACCAGAGTCGTGGGAAGACATCAAGCCAATTACTCCACTACAGCATCACTTTAACTAGATTTACTGCCGTACACAAATGGACTAGTCTGGTGTACTGTAGGTGTCTGCTGCATAGCGAGCCCTGTAATTTACATTTATGCATAATTTGTACTCAAATGAATCCTTAACATGTTTTTCATAAGAAAGTAGTCAAATGTAGTGCTTTGTGAAGTCTTGCCATCATCAATAGCAAGAGGGCAGCTCTGTGCATGTCACTTGTGCTCTGATAATCGCTTCAGTCTCTGTGGATTCGACAGTTGCTGGAAAGGAAAGATACTTTGATCAAGAGTTGAAAAGAGGAGGCTTTGAAGAACTCGAAATTACTGATTTGTTTGGTCATGATACTTTCATGAGACAAGATTACACATGTTCTGAGTGCCACTGGATATTTCTGCTTTATGGATTATGGTTGTACATTTAATTAAATGGACAAATCTCTTATTGACGAGTGTATTAAGTTATAAATAATGCTTAAGGATACCTTTTAAAATAATTTACATTGCAAGGACATTTCAGAACTGAATTATGCTCATAAAATGATACCTCTTGAAGAAAATTGTATTCCCAACGACTCTCATTTTCAGCCTGATGGCGAGATGATGTTCTTCTTCACTGTGTTATGTAATGGGTTCAGATTTGGGATGTTATAGGTCTTCCAGAGGATTATAAGATGGTGGTTCCTTCTGGGCAGGGTTCATGTCTAGAGTTGTTGATTTTTACCTTGATTAGTTTCCTTCATGGTTTTTAGGATGAGGACATGACTGGTCCATTTTGGCTGCTTCAAGCGACAGAAGATTTTTTTGTGTATTTTTTTTTGAAGGCACAGCCTTTGATGTCAACCAAACATTTGTTTTATAATCTCTTTTAAAAAGTTGATAATTTATTTTCCTACTCAAAATCCTTAAACTCACAATAAAATGCTTGACATAAAATGTTATAGTGATAATTAATCATAAAACACAACCAATTATATAGATGGATCAAAGACAAAACTCCATCAGGGTAACACAGATGACACTAAAATAATGCAATAAACATCAACTTAACGACATAAAATGTAACACAAAACACCTAATGTGCATTACTAATAACAAAAATCAAAAGAAACTATTTCAAACTATTTAAATAAAATATGATCATATGATGTGTCATGCAGGGCTTCGAGATATATAACTTTACTGTTTTTAACTGTAAATTATACAGTAATTCATGGTTTTCTATGCAAAAATCATTTATTTGACAATTTTATGACAGTATTTTACAGTAAAAAGACAAAATGTGACATTGAACATTGAATGTAAATTGACATTTACATTTTTCACCATATAAGATAACTTACTGTAAAAATTACACACATTTCTACAGTGTAACTATGCAGAATTACTTAGTTATAATTTAATATTAATCTTAAAAGAACATTATTTTATTTTATTTATTTTCTTATTATGTAATAGCATTCTATTATAGCCAATTATCAGTGTTTTCCCTGTTGTCAGAGAAAAAGACCTGCAACCCATTTGTTGGTCGTGACCCAACATTAGAGAGCCACTGACTGAATCAGATATGATCATGAAGTTACTAATCTGATTGTCTAATGTTTTTTTGTGTTCTGCTGTTTTAAACACAAAAAATAGGCCTATACGCTCCAGTAAACCTGATTAATTTCCTCTCATTTTCTGTGACTGCTAAGTGAATTCTTGTGGGTGTGTGTAGATGACTTTTGTTGATGAGGGGTTTGCACTGATTGGTGTCTTTGTGTGAATGAACAGGGGAAACAAACTGCCACGTCAAAACTGTATTCATTAGCATCAATAATCATTGTCACAAGTGGCCATTTTTCGCATCTGTGAGAAACACTAAACCCATTTGAGTAAAACGGCCACTGTATGCCTAAGTGATAATAGGTGAGGAATACAGTTTATGAGGAGCTTTCTGGGTCTGTGCAAAAGAGAGCAGCAAGAGAGTAAATCAGAGGAAACAGCTTAGACACCATCGTTCATCTTAATCAACCTTCATAAATGTCTCGGTCTTAGCAGTAGCAAGTTTTGTATTTAATCACAAACTGATACTTACTTGCCTCGACACTTTTCACAGTTCTTATATCAACACTTTCATCCATCTACTCTGTATAAATAATTCAGCATTTTATGGGTTATATAAACCAGCTATATGCTTTGCAAAAACTGATGACTCAATTTAAGGATAGTGTATATTGATTGCAACTTGTGAAAGGCAACCCAAGCAAATGAATTGATATTCAGTGCTTGTGTGGGTTATTGTATATCCTTGAGAACCAGGAATAATTCAAGCACAACTTTTAGAAGAAACTTTGCAGCAAATATTGCTAAATTTTGTTTTTATGCAAATAATCTTGGTTAAATCACTCTGAGTGCATTTGCATGTACAGTTTTACATTGTTTGCTATGCTTAATAACCCAACAATGTGTGAGGGTGACCTTAAACTATGTTGTAATCTGTAATAAGATAATTACCACGATTTAACTCACCATGTAAACATATTTACCTTTATAATTACCTTTGCATTCTGGTAGGTTATTCAATGTGTGCATCCCTTTTTATGATTTAACATCAAAACCAGAGAAAAATATTGTCCAGTTTTTTGTGTCTGTGAGCTGATTTTGCATGTAAATGCCCTGGCCTTGTCAAAAAGAAGCCCTATGTAGCTTAATAAGCAGGTAACAGTATACATTACAAGGTTTTCATGATGCTTCTAAGCCTCCAGACGAGCATAGAATTCAACTCTGTTCCTATTCAGATCTCATCAATATTGCAGCAACACTCTCCTGCTGCTGGTGGGCTCCACCATCATTATTAATTTAGCTTTGTTTTCTTTTTTTCATTTTTCGGTCTCTTGCTGCTCAGCTGCTGTTATACAAAACTTTAGGCTGACTCTGGGGCTGCATTGCAGATGCTCAGTGTTTCTTGGCTTCACATAGTGGAATATATATCATGACAGAGGGTTTTCCCACAACATTACATCACATTTGTCCTTTAAGGCAATCTGCTGCTAATGGCAGTAGTGACATTGACAAACACTTTAATAATTCACACAGTCCGACCGCAAGTGCTCTCTTACCACTTACCTTTAAATTCATTCTCTGAATGTAATTGATAACATTTGGCTGCTTTTATTTATAGGCTAGCACTAAATGGCCAGAATGGTGCCACCTTGATATTGACATTGCAATAGAAATTGACCATCGTTTTTCTCCAGCGTCACTGATGTCCCATTAATATGCACCAGTGTCATCGCCTCATCTGTGTACTGAGGGAAGAGAGTCATCAGGTACTCGATATCGATCCTGATGTCAAGCATGCAGACTGTCGTTGTTGCACAACACGTGTTGAATTGTAAACCTGCCATATTTAAAATTCTCAGACTGAGAAAAACTGACTCTGATGTAGCTTTCAACATATTATGACTGAGGTACATTTGTTAGACATCTCATGTTTCTTTGTAATGAACGTTTTGTTGCACCAAATTACAGATAATACATTATTCATTACTCATTATGTTAATTCATTATTCTTTATCATGACTCATTATGATAATTCTTTGCCCATTATCAAACTCGTTTTATTCTCTCTTCATTTAATTTATAGTAAATGTTGTAAGATGATTTTATGAGTGCATCAAACAACAATAAACAAACAAAATATTTAATTGTTTTCATGAAATGCTACTGACAAAACCCATAATGTTAATTTTTACTTAAATAATCAAGTAAAATCACAGTTCTAAGTATGTGCTTGATTCGTTGCAAAGAAATGATACTCTGCATGTTTTGACTCACTAAAAAGAATCAGTTCCTAAATGTTCTTTGGAAAATCTGACT
Source organism: Sinocyclocheilus anshuiensis (assembly GCF_001515605.1). Lineage (NCBI taxonomy): Eukaryota > Metazoa > Chordata > Actinopteri > Cypriniformes > Cyprinidae > Sinocyclocheilus > Sinocyclocheilus anshuiensis. The sequence goes on from NW_015547654.1 coordinate 748,339, forward strand.
GTACTTATACTGTTATGCTTATGACTAAATCAAAAAGAACCAATTCATAAGAGTCTTTAATTTTGTAATCAGTATGCACAAGTGGTTCTCAACCTTTTTGGCTCCAGGGTGACCATATGTCCTCTTTCTTCAAAATTTCTAAATTGCCTAAAATGTCCAGGTTTAAGCTTTGTTTACCTATTGAAGTGCCCATTGCAGTCATCATATATTACATGCATGTGTATTTGCATTGCTTTGACCATATAGATCCCACCTTCTCACAAACAATGATTGGTCAATTATGTACAATGCCTGCACACTATAGGTGAAACTTCCTAGTCATTACCTTCAGCAAGTATGAAAACAATAGGAAAACAAAGTCAAAACCTGCACATTTTAGGCAATTTAGAAATCCTAGCCAGGACATGTCCAGGATTAAGAAGATGAATGATTAAGAGGATATGCCAAGTTCTGTTATGAAACTCTAGATGGCACAGGCTGATGGGTCGATAATGTAAACTGATGATATTCACGGTGTTAAACTACTTGGCACAAACTGATTGGTTCATGTTGCATATGCAGCCAATGAGCTTGCTGCTTTACATTTCAATGGCTGGTTATCATCCACTAGAGCATTTCACAGTGTGCTTTCAGAATTCCTCTGAAACCCTCCACCTCCCCAGCTCCACCTGTATAGATCTGCTACAGGTTACTATATATGCTGTTTGTGCAGCAGCAGTATGTCTTAAATACTCACAGCAGCGTATTGGCATATGTATTGGCAGTAGCAAGTTCCTGTACTTGCTTTGCAGCAGCAGCAGCAATAATCTACAACAACAGCAATAACCAACAGAAGCAGCAATTCAGCAGCAGCAGCAACGTAGCAGATCTATTCTGCCAAGACAAAATACATTAACACTGTCATATCCATTACCGTGCTAAAATCTTCTGAGTTGTCATGATAGAAATATGATATCCAAGGCCCAGTGACTTTTCAAGTTGTTCGTATGTTTTTTTTTTTACTCACAGTTTCTACCTCTACCTCACAATTTTACTCACAGTTTCTACCTGTTTTGCCTATACGTGATATAACTAGAAAAATGTATATTCATAAAATGTAAAAAAAAGAAAAGAAAAATCCAACATGTATAAAAATGCACATTTTATGAATTTACATGACTTTTCCAGGTCTGTAAATCACACTTTTAAAATTGGGCTTCATGTATTTTTTTAGTATAGCAGGGGCCCTGGTTCTTCTTCTTCTTCAAAAAAAGTTATTGAGGGGTGAAACAAAATAATAAACAGTTATTTTGTTGTTTATTTTAAGACTTATTTAGTTATTTTAATGCTTATTTTATCTTATTTTAAATAAGACATATTATGCCCCTTTTTACAATATGTAATATAAGTCTCTGGTGTCCCCAGATTGTGTCTGTGAAGTTTTAGCTCATAATACCCCACAGATCATTTGTTATATAATTTTGAAAATGCATATTTTGAGTGGAAGCAGAAACATGCTGTTTTCGTGCATGTCTCTGCTAAATGCAATGAGCTTCTGCTCCCACTCCCTTTTCCATAATAGGGCTGTGCCTTTACAGTTCGTACCTCAGATACTCTGCTAAAAAACACCTGTTTGGTTTTGATTATTATGTCTATAGTGCTGAAATCATAAACCATATTAGTTTAAACTTCTGATATACAGTTTTCTGAGCACACACATCCGAAGCACACGCACAGAAAGCGGCTGTCACAGCATGTGAGTACTAAACTAAGTTCTCATTCACACACAAGTTTACGTTAAAAACACACACGAGTTACAAAAACAGTCCTTGTGTCTGTTAAGGTAAACAGCTGGGAAATAAATCGCTTGTTTATTTTAGATCTGTGTGGCCGCAGCAATATACAGCAAATAAATCAATAAATCCACTGCTCTCTCTCTTGTCTCCTCTGAGGCTGGGACTCTAAATAGTGTTCTGTGCTCGTCTGTGCAGCCAAAGACAGAACAG
>NW_015547654.1:750333-766514 GCF_001515605.1 Sinocyclocheilus anshuiensis
CAGATTAAGGGGCGGTAATATTATAATGAGATCCCTTTGCCACGTCACCAAGGGAGTGAAATCTGACGTTCGTTTTCTCAGACGCTTGCAGAAAAAGGCTTCCCAAAACAAAGTTACTGGGTTAATCTTTTTCACGTTTCCTTGGTTGGTAGATGCACCGGGGACCTGATTATAGCACTTAAAACCTGGAAAAGTCCAATTTTCATGATATGCCACCTTTAAAGTCTGCGTGAACCGGAAGTTGCTGCCGACTTTATTTCAGTGTAGTGACGTATTTCCATCTGAAACGGAATATTGAATAGAGGGCATGATTTTATGTTTGCGCTCCTCCTCTCTGTCTCTCACTCATAGCAATCTAACGGTTAGAGGGGTGTGTTTAAGGATATTCTGCCCAAGCCGTCAAACTGATGTCATCAGAAAAGGAATGCCATTCCAGAGCGGAAGTAAATGTTCAGATTTTGATTAAAGATTACGAAGACAAACAATTTTTTTCAGCGGATTAACTTGCACGGATTAATTGTTCACATCATTACTAGCAATGTGCGCTAGTAAAGTAAATAAAGTAAATTTTGGTTTCATGCGGACTTTAAATAATGTTATATTGAGGCCCCCTTTGAAGTTTTAATGAGGCCCCCTGGTTTAGACCCCCTGGTCACAGGTTGGCCTGTATATTTTGTGCTGTGGATTCAGTAGAAGTAAAGTATAGTGCAGGAAACTCTGTATTTTAATAGTGTTCCATTCACATCTCAGGATAAGAATGCATGTGCAAGAACCTTTACCTGCTTTTCTGAATAAGCCCTGTTTCTCAGTTCCCAACCCTTCTTTTATTAATTTGAGAGAAAGGGTGTGAGGTCCAAATCACGGTTTATTAATCTGCTTTTGTGAGCACTCTCACTAATGTGCCGCCATGCACTGAGGTTCATCCTCTGCTCTGCCCTGCCCTGCAGAAAGATAGAGATGTTCTCCTCTGGACATTACCCAGCCCTGCCAATATCGTAATTACAGTAATATCCTATATCGAGGGAGGCTGCAGAGTCTAAATGACTTCCACATCATGGACAACACATGGCAAAGGCACTTTCCTCCACTCTGGCCAGCACTTGTTTTGGTTAGACCACGTGGGCCACAGGTGCCTATGACAGAAGACATGCCTTTATGAAACTAAGAAGCTTCTGCTAAGGTCAGTGATTGTGAATCACAAAGAACACAAAAAATCTCTATGCAGATCGGTAGCTTATTTGACCTTTTGTGTCCCTTTAAGGCTGTGTAGAGAATATCTAAGCTTAATATTTCTCGTAAAGCACTATGAATAAGCCAAATGCATGAGTACAGTGAGAGCTTTGAGAAGCTCTTCTCATTCATCCGTTAGTTTCATTCAGCTGTTCGTGCATTCATTCATAATCCTTTGCGCTCTTTGGTTTATACAAGAACATCCACTCTATTCAAGTTCAGAGGCGATTATTGAAAGGTGTTCTAGCACCTATAAGCATTACGGCTGTGAAAAGCACATTAAATCAATCGTCACCTTGTGCTGTGAGTGGCAGTGAGTTAAGACCTGTGTGCTTGTCTTCAGTGACCACTGTGTTGGGGTTGGTCAAGCTTCGACTAAGATTATGGAGCAGCTCGCCCTGTTTCACCAGAAATAGCTCAACCCCATAATCCCCTAACTGAGCAGAGGTGACATGAACGGCATAAGGATTAGCCGTCGCTGAGCGAGACAGTGGCCAGGTGAAAGTGCTGCCTGCTTCACAGGTCTCTGAGTCAGGCAGAAATGTAACACCAGTAACCCTGCACGCGGTTTCCTTTGGTCGTATGTTTTACCTTGCAGAACTGCTATCAGAGAGGAATTGTACTGTGAAAAAGAAGGCTTGCTCACTGCCTGGACAGTGTTTCAGACTGATTCAAATCTGTAATTTATAAGAGTCATTTGTTTTATGAATCAGGCTACACTATTTGCAATGCATGTTTTTGATTCACTAACGAGAACTGGCTCATAAGAGTAAATTATTTTGAATCAGACTAAACTGGTTGTATGATTTTTGTCTGAGTAATATCTTGGTCATACTATTTTAGAAATCTACATCAGGATTTAAATAAATAACCAGAAAATCAATATATCTAGTGCTATTTAAACATTTGGTAGATTTTTTTTTTTTTTAAGTAATTGAAGATATTGATTTTTAATTGATTTATACAATCCCTGGGAATCAAACCTTTTTGACCTTGGTATTGCTGTGTCATGCTTTACTGTTTGAGATGCATAGATTCTTATTCACATAGAGAGAGCTAGAGAGGAGAGAAGAGGGAGCTGAAGATATAGCAACACTAATGCAATCAACATCAGCTGAGTCAGAGCTTTGGCCTGGGATAAGACTCCACACCTACCATCTCCATAAAACAGCCACTCAAAACACACACACACACACACACACACACACGTTTACTTGGCTATCTAAATGGGGACATTCCATAGGCATAATGGTTTTTATACTGTACAAACTGTATATTCTATCGCCCTACACCAGGGGTAGGCAAGTTCAGTCCTAGAGATCTGCAGTCCTGCAGAGTTCAGCTCCAACCCTGAAAAAAAACCTCACCTGCCTATAGCCTTAGTAATCCTGAATACATTGATTAGCTTGTTCAGGTGTGTTTGATTAGGGTTGGAGCTGAACTCTGCAGGACTGCGGCTCTCTAGGACCAAACTTGCCTTCCCCTGCCCTACACCAACCCTACACCTAAACCTACCCCTTATAGGAAACTTTCTGCATTTTTACAATTTAAAAAAAACTTTGTTTACTTTATTTTTATACCAGTTTTACAAATGAGGATGTCCCCAAAGGGAGGTTTTTGGAAATTTTGTCAGGTTTAGCTCACTTTTGGGTACAAATTTGTCCCCAAAATATGGTTAAGTAGGTACACACACACATACAAACACCTGCTCTCATAGATCATAACGTGATCATCCTCAAGATCTATTCCCCCAGGATTTAATTAATGTTATTTCAAGCTCTTTACCCAGTCTTCCATGAGACACTTCAGTCATGCTTCTTGAGACTAGACTTAATAATGACCAGCAGCATGATATTTAAAGCAGACCATTCAACTTCCTATTCATTTCAGAGAACAGTGATATTTTAATTTGTTAGAATTGGAATGTAAAACTTCACTGTTAAAAATTCAGTCCTTGAATTCGAAGATTAAAATCTATTTGAAGAAATATTCCCTAACAGAGCTGGACAAATTTCAGAATTTCAGAATTTATTCACGAGTGTGAATCTGAATAAATTTGACCACACATTTAGAATTAAGGAAGATTGACAGGAAGAGGATATTTGGGATCTTTTGAAGACATTATCGGAAACAAAATGTTTTCCATTTTGATCCATTTTATATTCTGTATGTATAGATAGATAGATAGATAGATAGACAGATAGATAGGTATGAAGCTGGTACTGGTACCCAAAGGTGCAAAAGGTAAAAAGGTACATCTTTGTATAATTTTTACCCCTGAATGATACATATTCATACCTTAAAGGTATATATTAGTTCTTTAAAATCACATATTTGTACTTAAAGTGTATTAGCCCCAGTGGCTAATACACTTTACCCTGTTTTGTACCTTTTCTCTGAGAGTGTATATTTATGGGTCATTTTGGAATGAAATACAAAATGCATAATTAAAAAAACTGCAGATATATGAATTTCTTTACATTTTACTCTATTTTAATTCTTGGCCACCTCAATTTAAATTCAGAACCTGAATCTGCATTTTCAGTTTTTGTCTAATAATGAGAGGTTTTGTATAATAATATATTGACATTCTAAAACTATTTAGTTTTTTTTTTTTTGCAAAATTCGGCAAATAGCTTCAAGTCATTTTGTCGGAAAAAAATGCATGATTTTTGTCTTGATGTTTACCGTCCTGGTGGTTCATCATGCATCTTGGGCAGATCCTGCTGGGAAGCTGTTAATTAGCCGGATCTCTGTCAAAGCTCTGCCCACCTTGTAGCCTTTAAGATCATGCATTAAGAGGTTTTAAAGCTACTTAGTCTCACACCAGAGAGATCTCATGGTTTGGATCCACCTTGCTTTATATTTCATACTCATTTGTTTAAAAGGAAAATGTGTTTTCTACATACTGTAGTGTCTAATGAGACTATTAGTGCCACAGATTCACATTATCTTGTCCATATGTTATTCTTCTCTCAGTAGTGATACTCCTCATAGCCAGGGCAGGATTACACACCCCGGGGCCCCGGGCTCTCAGGGGCCACATGCAGCGAGATCACATATAAATCAAAGAGAGGCGTCCCTCTTAAAAGTAAAACAGGACTCAACCCACTCTGCCAAAGCCACCCTTCTGGAATGGCAGAGTGGCCCCTGTTTGTTTCATGTATTTGTAAGGGCCCCATAGACATTAGTAGACATTTTTGTAGATAAAATGTTAGTATGTATACTTGGAATTCAACATCTATCTATCTATCACTTTTAAAAATAAAGGTGCTTAAAAGGTTCTTCACAGCGATGCCATAGAAGAACCATTTTTGGCTCCACAAATAACCATTCAGTCAAAGGTCCTTTAAAGAACCGTCTCTTTCTTACCTTTTTATAATCTGAAGAACCTTCTTTCGCCACAAAGAACCTTTTGTGAAACAGAAAGATTCTTCCGATGTTAAAGGTTCTTTATGGAACCATTTAGATAAAAAGGTTCTTATATGGCATCGTGAAGCACCTTTATTTTTAAGAGTCTATCTATCTATCTATCTATCTATCTATCTATCTATCTATCTATCTATCTATCTATCTATCTATCTATCTATCTATCTATCTATCTATCTATCTATCTATCTATCTATCTATCTATCTATCTATCTATCTATCTATCTATCTATCTATCTATCTATCTATCTATTTTAGAAATAGACAGACCGACATACGGATAGATAGATAGACCATCTATCTATCTGTCTGTCTGTCTATATATATATATATCTCAATGTACTATGTACTCATAGACCCCAACATACATGGTTCCAGTCAGCTTTCATTCGTGACTCCTATATAAGCTTCTTCTTCTTCTTTTTTTTTAGGTGTTGCTGTAGGCTATCTCTAAAAGAAGCGTTGTGGACCCTGACACAGTAGCAGCGGTCCATTCGGCGTAGTGACATCTTATTAAAGCGGCACCACGTAATCCTACCAACACCCTCCCCTGCTTTAAATCCAATGGTCCGGGTGCAGTTCCGTAGACGCACAGCCTCCTCCTCCAGCAGAGCAGCGCCGCGGCTCGTGTTCCTCCGGTAACATGGTGTGCAGCGCGCGGCAGTAGACAGTATCGCTGGACCGTAAGAGTCTGCTCTCCCTCCACAACATATCAACACATCGAGGGAAACTTCGCCTTTCTTGGATACGGTAAGCCCGATATGATGGCCAATCAACGCGCCTTGCTTACTTACTGTAAAATATTCATATTTTTTAATTCTTAATGACGGAACGTTGGCTCTCCTCTTGCAGTGAGTCTGTATTGTCAAATAGCATCCCATCATAAGCACGCGGAAAATAACGAGCTGTTTGGGATATGGGGAACGATTGAAAGTAAAGCCTGCAGTTGCAAAAAAGCGACAAAACAAAAATAATTATAAAGAAAGACAATATCGCGAATGTAAAATAACGTATTATTTCTGCTCCATTGATGGATAGTTCACAACACGGGATTGGGGTCATTGTGCAGCCTCCATGTCGTGTGAACAGTACTTTATGAATGAATTGATAGTTTTGTGATTATGACGGATGTAAGGAATGTTTAGATGAGTCAGGGGTCGCGCTCGACGGATGTGCGCGCTTCCAGTAATTCTGTGTGGACAGTCAGGCGATGCTATTGTTCAAACTGCGCTTCCGAAGAGCTCGAGGAAGCAGGACATGGATCCTGCGCAGGCAACCCTCGGCTGCTGGAATCAGTCAATAGCTCGAAAAGTGGTCAATGCAAAAATATTCTGAAGCAACTATCTACAATGTAAATGGAATTATTATGAATACTAGCATACTGTTCGGCAATGTGTATTACGCTGCAGTAGACTCCAAAAGCAGTATGTTAATCAACAATAATCTCGAAAAAAGTGACATATGATATTTACTCTTGTGCTGTAGCACAAGTGAGTGAGTGTAGCTACTGTATAGCCTATTTTATGACGCAATTTTACGACGATTTTAAAATAACCAGCTAATTATTTAATCGATTCGATTAAAGATATAAAGAAGCGTACAGAATGCTATATATTATAGCTAGTGTACCATTGGCTACTGTACGATATTTATGAAACAGACGGCAGCAAATTTCGTATTGCTTCACAGTTATTAAATAAACATTTTAAATGAACATTTTAATATATACATAAAAATAAATGAAATGTCATTGGATAGTTCTGGACCAATTTATGTCAATAAAATGTCATCTGATATATATATATATATATATATATCAGATGACATTTTATTGACATTTTTATGTGCATATTTTTTGTATGGTTCTAGGGGCCCACAGGTCCTAGGGGTCTCAAATTTTCCTTTCAAAAAACCATCCTTTTATAAATTTGAGTGACACACACTTGCATATGAATGGTTTTTCTCCATGCCATTGATATTTGTGAAGGCTATGGTTATGTAAGAAGATAAGAGTGGGAAAGGCGGGCTTACAGTCTGTTTGTAATCGGGCTGCTGGTCCCACTGAATCCCTTTAGGATATACTTTATTCAAAGTCGCACACTGATCGATGGAAGGGTTATGACATCAGGTCAGGGTGGGGTCAGGGATTTCTTTTTGCATAAGATGTGCTGATAAGTGTGTAAGATTAATGTTTGTATGGGCTCATATAGATTTGGTTGGGGGTTGAACTGTCAGAATTTCATTTAAAATGACACTGAACACAAACTTAGATTTTGTGTGCGTTGTGCTGTTATGTTTTTTTTATAAATAACCAAAGTAGAGTTGTTACACAGGTTTTTTCCCCCCAATATAATGAATGTTTACATTGATTAAACGGTGCTGTGAAGACAAAAAGACAAAGAACAACATACATGTATTATAAAATTAGTCCATATAACTTTTGCACTATATTCCAAGTCATATGATAGCTTTGAATGATGAACAGATTAAATTTGACCACTGTTGTGGGAAGAGCAGCATAATAATTTTTCAAAAGTCTCTATTTTTATGTTCAGTGGAAAAAGTAAAATCATATGGGTTTGGAACAGTGAGTGAATAATGACATAATTTAGATTTTTGGATGAACCATTTCTTTGAAGAAAGTGCTTTCCTTTGAAAGTTACTTTGCATCTAAGTGTAGACTGAGAAAATAGAAGATGCCAGTGACTCAAGGGCTCTGTAGATTTCCGCATGCCATTAACAGCACCATTTAAAGTATGTGATCAGTGCTTGAGACACAATGATGCATTGCCTCTGTGAGGCTAGAATCTCCCGTCAGGGCTTTTCCTTGGATTTCTCTTAGAAATCTCGTGGTCTCATTAGCTGTCTCATTAGTTCTCACTCTGCTGTGTTCTTTAGTGGCTCGAAGCACATGGTCCTCTTTGGCATTGGTGAAAGGCTGAATGAAAGGTGGATCTTATCCACTTTGTTCGTTTTCAACAATAAGTGACGGTATATGCTCTCACTGCAAAGAAGCTGTGGTTTGCTGCACATAAAATGTAACATTATGACATACGTTATAGCGGAAACACTGGTCCATAAAACACCACATTACTGGCTTGTGAGTTAATGGACATTAGTGATAATAATAGTCATGGCACTTAATCTGAGACAAAGATGATGTTTATACTAGTTGTTAGAATAAATTACAGTGCCCTTTGTAATTAAGATATGGAAATTAGATCGGAGGTGCCATTACTTTCAATGTAGCAGGGAGACTGCAATCAAAAAGGCCTACAGAAATCTTTAGAGGCATTTAAAATTTCGAGAATTTTTAGATTTTACTTTTTAGCTTTAGTGTGACTCAGCGTTATACTGCTCATTTGAACACTGTGAGTAACCAAGCCCTGCATGCGTGCTCCTTTCACCTGACCACTGCGTTCCACTCAGCCCGATTGTGGCTTTGCTGTGGGATGTGATTGTGAGTTTGAGAACCTTTTCAAGGGAGGATGTGGCTTTTGCCCCCGACTGAGAACTTCTTGCTTCCTTTTTCCATAGTATACCCAGATCTAGCCTTGCCCTGCGCCTTCCATTAGATTGCTGAAAGGAAGGCCAATTACTCCCAGCAGCCGTGCTGTGGTTGATTCTAAGGAGCTCTCTCAGAAATACTATGTTGTTCTACAGAAAACGTGTGTGTGGTAGGATGTGTGTTTTTGTGTGCTCAAGTGTTTCTTGGTGAGCCTCTGTCTGTGAGTAAATGCAATCAATGTCATGCTGATTTTTAAGCTCACTGGCTGCATAGCAACTTAAGAGCACATAAAGTCTATGGCTAGTGCTAAAAGAGCATGAGTGCCCTGCTTAAGTATGGTAACCTCCAGAACTCTGATATTAAGGGGACTGAAATGTGAAGTTGTCTCAAGTACTTCTGTCTCCTTTTCTGTGAGGTCGTGCTGACTGGCAGTGCTTCTGTATGTCCAGTCTGATGTAGTTTTGGCTCTTTCAGTGGATCTTCCCACTGTTCAGATGGACTGGCTTGTTTTCAGCATGAACTGGGCCTTGGTGAGTAAGTTCCTTTTGCTGTCATGTCTTGGACAACCTTTAATTGACACTGGGGAGTTAGGAGGAACTCTTGAACTTGGTGAGAGTCATACTTGGTGTTTTGGGATGATTTAGCTGCAGACAGAGATAAGAAGAGGAAAATAAAACACAGTATAAAGTCACTTGCATAGGGGTTTCCTTGTTTGAGAAATGTAGATACCCACACAGAAGTTTACAGAAGAAAATGAGAAAAAGAAAGCAGTGTAGTTGATTTAAGCAGGAATTTCAAATAAAATTTGCATCAACTAAAAACGAATAAAATCTTTTAAAAGACGTAGCCAATGATCAACATGTCTTCATAGTGAAATCTAAATGAAAATGTATATTCTATTCTATTCTATTATATTGACTGAGTCAAAATATTAATTATTTAACTTGAGAAAAACTTTTGCAATGCCATACATTACACAAAACCTAATATTGTTACGTGGTTTGTCATCCATGCCACTAGGTGTCAGTATAAAGTTCAAGACTACTGTTATATTAGTTTTTTAGGAAGATGAATGAAAGCCAGCGACGCTTAAAAAAAAGAGAACTGAAATGATGATAAAACTCTTTGAACATTACGTGAATATTTTCTCCAACACAGCTGGAGGTTTCTACTTCTGAAAAGCTTGAGTATCTGGCAGAGGTGTATTTAATTAAAGTTGGAGATACACTCTGCAGGACTTTGGCCTTCCAGGAGAAGCATTGGGCACCCCTGCTCTAAAGTAAATCACAAGGACTCTTATAACTTTGAAATAATTTCACCCCCCAACTCTCATTATATAATGAACACGTATTGTCAGTATTCCCAAAGGATCTTTGGATACTAATATACAAAATGAGAGCGACCATTGAAGGTCAATGCAAGCAATTAGTTTTCACACACTCTTGGTCTGATACGCTGTTGTTGAGTCATGCCAAGATAGTGTTCTTGTAGACTAGTGAGGTCAACACAGTTTACACAGACACAACCCATTACAGGATCAAAGTAAGCCAACCATGTGGCACATTTGATCCCAGGCATGGGGATTGTGGGGGTTCGCTTCCTGCTCAGAGACTGTGTGCTGTGCTACGTGATAGCAGTTGAAGGAGAAATTCGTGCTGAGGGGGCAATTTGCGTTCTGACGAAAGGGGATGTGTATTTTTAGTCTTGGCCTCATCACGACAGGAAATGGGATAGTGGGCTCCATAATGTCTCAAATAACATACTTTTTGAGACATTTCTGTTTCCCTTTCTCCCAACCCTTAACACAGTTTCCCAAGTCCTCCCACTAAACAATAGGTGGAACAGTTCATCCTTATTTGGGAATATCATGGCAGTGGTTTGAAAACATCATATAGGCTAGTTTTAGCATATAGATTTGTTTATTACCAATTTGAACGTTAAGCCTTGTGGTCAACTCTATATATTTATTATTGAAAATGAATCTGATTTTATTGGATGAAATAGTAGTCTTGAGTAATACACTCTCATCCAAATTAATCCTTAGTGTGTTGGAAGTTGTCTCTCAAGCATGAGTTTGAATCCAAATATCAGGTGTGATAGGAAAGACATACTTGTCTTTCTGCCCTGTCATGGGACATGCTGAGGTTGGCTTATGTCTGGACATCCATAAGGGTCAGCATTTTGAAGATCTGGCAGTGACTGGCCACTTTGAAGCCTGTTTTGTTCATTATCAGAGACCTCAGAAGTGAGAGTTCAGTTCTCCTTGACCTGAATACTATGATGCTCTGGGCAATTAAGGTGTGGTGAGAATAATTACGATGTGGGATGGAGGATGTCCTCTGAGTCTGGCACATTTCAGTGTGTAGTGTTTAAAATGGGAATGTGCTGTGCTACATTCTGCTTCCTTTAATGGAAACTTCCACAAAATCCGTTGTACATTCTGGTGTGACAAAAAAAAAATATCACAGAATAAATTGGGACCAGATATCTCCTGAAGAGGCTGAAGAGGCTTTACTTTTTTTGCTTGTAATCTACTACTATAGGTTATTTAATGTTTGCTTGTTGGATATTAGTGGTTGCCTGCATTTTTGGCCAACGCCAGTATGTCTGTTATACGCAAGTAATGTGGTTAAATGATAGCATTTAAATGTAATATTACACATTCTGGTAACACTTTAGTACAGGGACCAATTCTCACTATTAACTGTTGCTTAGCATGCCTATTATTAACATATTGGCTGTTTCTTAGTACTTATAAAGCACATATTCTCCATGACCATAATCTACATCCCTAATCCTACCCAATACCTAAACTTAACAACTACCTTACTAACTATTAATAAACAGCAAATTAGTAGTCTATTGAGGCAAAAGTCATAGTTAATGGTTTGTTAATAGTGAGAATTACACCTTAAATAAAAAAGTGTGTCCCACATTTCTAATTATAAATCACTATAAATATTTGAAAATGCCAATACACTATGCTATAAAAGCTGTTGGTTGATCATTCTTGGACCAATAATCTCAAATCAGCCTGACCCTTATATAATATAAATAATAAATAAAACAGTTAAATGATAGCAAATGATGAAACGAGAAATTTCACACAATAATTTACCCCTAAAAATGTATTTGTTTATGTTTGTGTTTATTATCTGTTGACAAGGCTGTTTGTAGATTTGTATAAAGCCCCTAAAAGGACACATAGTGATGTTAAAAAATTTGATGGGTGGAAAAATTATATTTCATTGCTTTCTCCTGAGAAACTTTGTGTTTGATCACAAAACCTTTGGAAATAATATGAGAAGGAAAACTATATTTCAGTGCTTTTTGCCAAGCAAATACAAAGATTCTCAGGGGAATGCAATAGTTTTGCTAGAGAACATAAAGTTTCCCGGGTGAATGCAATACTTTTGGATTTAACACAAGTGGATATAAAAAAAATCTGTTAAAATATACAAATATTGTCTGATCAATTGGTCTGAATGATAAATTGGTATATCACTAATTTCTACAAAAATATTCTTCACATTATATTCTTGTTCAACATGACCACAACTTTTTCTTTTGTGTAGGTTTTATTGTTAAGTAATGAAAGACAAAGGCAAGAAAAAACAACAACTTACAAGCTAGCATTGTTTACACTCTTTCATCATCTCGAGTTGAAGTTAACGCAGTATGACACTGGACTAAGGGCCTTTATGAATTCTATCCAAAAGGAACATCCTCAAAACAAAGCTAAATAAAGCTCTATAAAGATCACCCACAAGCTTGTTTAGGTTGTTTGTGTTCATTTAAACATGCCAGCCTGAGGATGTGGACTCCTCAGCTGAGTCTTGGTTCCTCCCAAGGTTTCTAACGAGTCTTACTAAACATCTTAGTGAGTTTTTCCTTGCTACTGTCGATGCCGTGACTTTTCTGCTGCGGAATTCAAAGCACTATTCTATGTACATATGCTTTGGAATTATTTGTATTGTCAGATTGGTTAAATATAGTTTAAATAAATTTGAATTGAAAATATGGCATAAAATCCCTGATGTGATTTAGCTGTAGCCACAGAGACTACAGCTGGTGCTCTTCTGCTAATGCTCTCTCCACTGTCTGCTTTCTCATTCCTCATTAGTGGATTCTGAAATGTTAGTAATGGAAGCTTAGGGAACATGTCCGTAGTCTGGCTCAATATGGCAATTGGAACAAGCATCTGTCGGAAGAACAGATGTGATTTGTATGTCTAGCAGTTGTTAAGTGCCTGAAGACCACCAGAAACCAGGTTAGCAGAATGCACAAGCTCAGACAAGTGACTGCAGGCTGAACCTTAGAGCGCAGAGATGTTCCAATCAGTCATGGGGTTTTTATACCATTGTCAGCAGGATAACCTGTTCTTCTTGCCTTAAGGAAACCTCACCAACTTCTGGCCTTACTAAAGCAGTGCAAGAATGAGATCAAAAATAATTATTTGAAACTGTAATAATAACGGTAATAAATCCCTAACTGTAATAAAAAACTGTATTTTTGATCAAATAATTGCAGCCTTGCTGACCACAAGAGACTCTTCAAAACATTCAAATTGCAATTATTCCAAACTTATGACCAGTTGTGTATGTGGCTTTTTGAATTATATTTTGAGACAAACTTATTAGTTATTCCTTTAAGGGATAGTTCACCCAAAAATGAAAATCCTGTGGAAATTAAAATTAATTACTCACCCTCATGTTGTTTAAAACCCGTAAGACCTTCGTTCATCTTTAGAACAGAACGATTTTTGATGAAATCCGAGAGCTTTCTGACCCTGCATAGACAGCAATGCAACTACCATGTTCAAGGCCCAGAAAGGTAGTAATGACATTGTTAAAATAGTCCATGTGACACCAGTGGTTCAAACATAATTTTATGAAGCTACAAGAATACTTCTTGTGTGCAAAGAAAACAAAAATAACGACTCTATTATACAATTTCTTCTCTTCCGTGTCAGTCTTCAATGCACGTTTTTGAATTTCATCCAAAATATCTTAAATTGTGTTCTGAAGATGAACGAAGGTCTTAACGGGTTTGGAAAGACATGAGGCTGAGCAATTAATGACAGAATTTTCATTCTTGGGTGAACTATCACTTAAAGGTGGTCAGCACTACTGCAGTGGATTTTATTATTTTTTATGACCGTGCTCTCAAGTACTTAATGCTGATTGCTCAATATATTTATAAATATTTTTGTGTAATGGCCGCTAAACTACATAACTGTTGCCCCAGGCATCCAATTTCCTCTCTAAATCTCTAAAACATGTAAAGAACTTGATTATAATTTTATCTTCAGTGTGTCATTTGATATTACATTTAAAGTTAATATATTCTATATGTACTAAATTGCAATTGACCTATCGGTAAGCCCCTCCCCTCGAACGCAGATGAGCCAATGGCAGTCGAGTATCAGTTGCACGGGGAGTGGAAATCAGACATCTTTAGGTTTCAGCGGCATAGAGAAACATTGGAAGATCCGAAGCTCGCATCGTTTTTATGGGGTTTATGCTTCAAAAATGGAAAAACCATGTGCATGGGGTACTTGTAGCAGTGATTCCAGGTATCCTGAGAGGATAGGCAATGGAATTTATTTTATTCTATTTCCTAAACCCAAACAAAACGGAGCAAAATGTCCCAAAGCATTCACCCCCAATCCCAATGAAGACAAAAACGTTAATGTCATCTTATGCTTTAGCAAGGTATCTCTGGCTAAAACTAGCTAATGTTAAAGTTAGTGAGTCCATACAAACCTAAATAGCGGACTGTTCTCGCATCTTGTACAGTGTAGGGCAAAAACACATAAACGAAGGTCTACATTTCACTCTCTTCATATTAAACTGGTTAAATGTAAATGAATTTATTCGTACCCTGTGATACATGAACAGTGTTGATCCGGGATGTTGTTATCTGCGATTGTGATGAACGTACTACTAAAGAGTACTACTAAAGCACTCTAAAGTTCATCTAATTGCATATATATTTAAACTTTAATACATTTTCATTTAATTGTAATTAGCATGCAATTAAGTGTCTGAAAACGTTACATTCAGTTCACATTTCTTTTGTGAGTTTATATCATTCTTAACATCGTTTGTAGGAGATTTGACTTGTCTTCCGATGATGTCTTTGAAAACTGAATTGCTCACAACCTTGATCACCTCCTTCACTAATAAGATCAGACTCTCTGCGAAAAGCTATTTGTGTTCCTCGAGATAGTACACTGAGAGCTGACGCCCAAATCCCAGTCAGTGGGATTTACAGCTGCAGAAGGACTCACGCAACAGGTAACTCCGTAGGGATGAATGATACGCTGCCTTCACTTCACTCCACTGCATTGCACGTCCCAGAGGAAAAATGGGAAATCCAAAGCAGAAGTTACATTCTAATTACGTCGCCTCCATAATTCAGGTTCTCCAGATCTAATATGCAGACCGCAGTGCAGAAAATTGCCATAACCCAAACCCTTAAAAATGGGGCTACTGAAACAATGCCCAGTCTGTTTCTCCACCCTGATCGTGACTAATGACCTTCATGCCCAGTTTGAGGAGATACAGTAGATCTCAGGAAAGGGCAGCAGCAGGCGGCTCCACAGCCCTGCGAGGTAATTTATGTGTTTGTGTCTTCTCACGGCTGAACAGTTAGCCAGTGCGAGACTGGTTGGCAGGAGACCGCCACCAAATCTGGCAGCAGGAACTCACAAACCGATCCCTCAGCAACTTCAAGCAGGCGGACGTTTGAGGAAGAAATTAATGGATTTGTTAAACATCAGTAGTTTTGCAGAGGTTTTGAAGCAACACTCTGGGCTGAATCCAAATCGTGCTAATTGCAATATTTTGATAAGCATTGCCATATATTTTTAATCCATCTACAATAACAGAATAGCAGACCTTCTGTGTGCATTTGTGTCAGCAGACTGTGCAGAGTAAGGTGTTATCTGAATTAATCTGTGCTTACAGCTGGGAGATTATTCAGCTGACATATCTCTATGTTGATGTTATGTTCGTATAAAAGGCACATGGAGGCTAAACTACGATACATTTTCTCCCCAATTCTGTCTTTGTAATCTTGTCCAAATTCCCTGGAGTTTCATATTAATATGAGGTGATAAGAGTAGAGTGACATTTCAAATGGCTAAAAGTTATTAAATTGCACAGTGCAGCTGCTTGCACTGAAGTCAACATAAAATGACATTCACAAACCATTTTGCTTATGTAATCTTACCTTTCTGAGTCAAATGGGATATAATAAAAAATGCAGAGTGAGAGATGATTTAATGCATCGGGAATTGATTGGATCATGTAAAGTGAAAACGAATTGTAGAGGGGTTTCTGCTGGCTGAACTTTAAGCTGCATTGATTTGCTATATGTCAGCTGTACTAGAATTGGAAAAAAATATATATTTTAGTTATGAGTTGTGAAATTGAAGTCTAAATTGAGAAAAAAGGTGATGTACTGCAAAATAACTGCAGTACGTTTGTGTTTTTTGCAACATGCAAAACCAGACATGAACAAATGGCTCTTATGAGCAAGTTCTTTAAATGAATCATTCAAAAAGACTCACAAACTTATGAGTTCAGTCTGATGAATCCTTTTCTGAATTAACTCATAGATACAGCTCTCTAACTGATTCAACATCTAACTCTTTCAACACCAAGGATGATAACTGTAACTATAAATGATAACTATAAACAGAACTAGTTGTGTGCGATATACCAGTAGACACGATTAACCAGTAGAAATTTGTCAAGGTAGAGATTTGGTAGAGATTTTGAACTATCGTGAAGAGTATTGATTCTATTTTTGCCGCTTTATAGGTCTTGAATGATAAAATACACACACTTTTATGTGTCAAAATGCCCGTATTTGAAAGTATCCTCATAAACACAGTAATTTAGTTCTTAAGTGAAAGCAAACAGCTGAGAAAGGAAACACATGTGTGCCAGTATATTGGATTCAGGCAGCTCTTAAAGTGACAGCAGTCTAATATTCCTGCTGTCTG
>NW_015547654.1:766550-793029 GCF_001515605.1 Sinocyclocheilus anshuiensis
TGTCATTCATTCATTCATTCATTCATTCATTCATTCATGTTAATCAAACAACAAAAGAGAGTAAATATCTCTCTGCTCTTGACTTTTTTAACTTTAATAAGAATAAGTATATATTTAATTTACACTGAAGAATATGCCGTTTTTATACATTGATTTTGTCCTATTGCTTGTAATTGTTTCTTATACTTATTCAATAACTGTTTACTTGTCTTCATTGAGCAATATTTTTATAGGCTAGTATTAGTTTATTGTGATATTGACACTGATGACAAGAATTATGAAATTTCTATGGTAACGAAAATTTTGATATCATAAAGACCTTATTTAAAGCAAAAATAACTATATCCTGATGTATATCATTACTGTGAAATAAAATTACTCATATTGTGAAATAAGATTTTATCATATCGCCCTTCCCTAACTGTGTATAAAATATATAGTTGTAAAGTCACTATAATATAAGAATAGACAAGGCCACATTAGTGATAACGGCACAGAGGAACAATATCATTGAAATCGCTTTCACAATGTTTTTTTCCAGCTGATGAATGATAAAACATTGTCAGCCAATTAGAATCCACCCTGCTTTAAACAGCTCAAGCATTAAAGTGGCAGATGACAACTGCAGCACACTTATAATAAACACAATTTTGCCGTGCGTTGATGTGGATGCTAATATAGTTATCTTTATAGTCTATATCTTTATCATTATTGGTGTAAATGGGCCTTAAACTGTAAGTTATTACTCTCAGTGATGTCCGTTTTTAAATGAAGCACATTTTAGTACATGTGCATCAAGAAATGCTCAGTAACACAAATAAAACAGTCTTTATCATTGCAGTATTTTATCCTTTCACACTGACTGTAGTTTGTAACATCTCTGTAGCTTAAATAAGTCCTTAGGTTACTTTCAGTGCCTGTGTCTTTAATTTAGTCATCATTCATTTGTTGCTTTTGGGCACTCTGTAAAAGATATCACCACTTTATACCCTTTGGGAAAACAATGGCACGAAACCTAATACATACTCATTCTATTTAAGCTACTGCCTGAGGGGTCATTAGACAAATGCTAAACCTCTTTGTTGTTTCCCACTCCCTTACACATTATTTCCACATTGGGAAGAGATCCTGAGGGGCTGAGAGTCAAACTCATGGTCCAGCTGCTCTATCGGTGTGGTTCTCTCGCAGCTCCAGTGGCTTCTGTCAAAGAGCATTTCTTACAGTTGAACGTGATCAATGTTTATTTTCCAGCAGAGAGCTAACGAACATCTTATCTGAATTTTAATACACATTTAGAGAGATTTCAGGTCGAGGGGTTGCTCATCTGTGCAGTATTTCAGAACAGTGTTTCAGCGGAAGTAGATAAGCTGACTTTTATGAGTGCCATTGCAGTGTTGCAGTATTTGTGTGTGTGCGTTCGCTATCTTTACAGACTGCACAGGAAAGTTTGGGAGCCGACATAACAAGATGAATTGTGTTTTGGCCTGAGTATGAGGCAGATGAATAGAGGATAGGATTGGCACTTGCAGGCTCCATATAAAGTATATTGCGACGTAAAAGCTCCTGCCAAATACGCATCAATAAGGTGATAGATAATAAAGCTACAGACTTAGGTCAACAAGCTGTTAAGAGGTCCTATTGTTATCTATCGAATTCCACATCTATAACGAGCAACTCTAAAGAGACGAACCTTGATTAGTCCCTGAGAATGAATTTTTCCTGAATGTGAACATCCCAATGCTCTTGAATTCTTTGAAACTGAATGCTTTACACAGCCTTTAAACACTGCTTTTCCATCTGGGCTTTTGCTTGCTGCATAAAAGGTATTTCAAAGACTTTAAAAAAGCTTGATGTCTGTTTTGAGAAATATTTTATTCTTCAAGACTTTCATTTAGAGAGGAACTGATATTAAAATTCTGGCCGATAAAGATACTGTAAGTCGATAATAACTCTCATGATAACTTTTGCTTTTGTTTTTATTTAATTATTTTAACTCAGTTTAAGGATTTTCCCATGTTAGCCTGCAATGTTCTGTTAAAGTCTGAATGCTATCTGTCTGTCTGTCTATCTAGATATTAAAATTTTGTAGTAATTTAAATAAATTAAATTAAAATAAAACACTAAAAAATAAAATCTGTCATTTTAGATGCTAAACTGAATTTATGCATCACAACATCATCATTTATGATAAAAATCAATATTTATTTTGCGATTTGCTTAAGAAACAGTGTTATTAAATTAGAAGAAAATGAACTTTAATCGAGTTAAACTGTAAAATGGGCATAAATGATTAAATATGCAATATTGACCAGTACCAAATAAAAAAAAATAAAAAAAAATCGACCAATAATCCATATGGTACCATAGTTCAAATCTATTAACATATTTACCGACATATCGCTCGAGACTTACTGATATAAAAATTATAATTAAACTTTATTTGGAGTACTACTTGTGCACAATGCACATTTCTTAATATTAAGCCTAAAATGTGTATTAATGTCACTATTGATGAGGATTGTATGATCTTTGAATAATATCTGTCTTTAAATGCAAGATATTTGTACCTAAAGTATACTTGCAATAGTTCCACTTTGGCACAATCAAATATACTTCCTACTTTCATTTCCCTGAAGTGTATGCCATTTGATGCCAGTGCCAGTGTAATAAATTAGACTGTAGTGAGCATGAGTGTACGGCTCAATATAAACAGCATTCCTTTCCAATAGGTGGCTGTCTATTTTCTTTCAACGTCATGATCTGTTCCTGGTGTGTGAAATGCTTCAGTTAATGCTCCAGCCCAAATGTTTTATATGTTAAGAATCTTGATTTCATATGTCAGCTCTCAGTTACATTAGTAAGTTATGCTGCTATGTATATTCAAAGAAGCACTTAGCTCATTTAAAGTGGAATGTGAAATATTTTTGTGTGCTTTTATGCGTGTGTCCTTCTCTCATGTCTCTATTCTTTCCTCTTGTGCTCTGATGCTGTGCCAGTGTGGATGAAGGCTGCTGGTCCCTTTCTGTGTGACCCACATAACCATAAGTGCTTCTAAAAGCCTGAGTTCCTCTAAGGAGATGTGCTCAGGGTTGACCTCGATGTACCACTTTTTTTCAAACACTCCATCTCTGTGTCATCTGGCTCAGGCCAGTAACTTGATAACTATAGGTGTTTACAACTGTGAGTGGTTTTTCTTCACGATTTAGCAATGCTTACTAATGCAAGCATCACTATTACTCATATTTAGATACTATATTTTCCAAATAGGCCTAAATGAGAATTCTGTCATCATTTACTTATCTTTATGTCATTCTAAATTTGTATGATTTTCATAGACTTTCATCATAGATACACTTTTAACTTGGACCTGTAAGAAATCACCTAGCAAACACACCAAACAGCCTTGTAATAACCTATTAGGACTGCATGATTAATCAGAATAAAACCAAATTTGCGATATGGCTTTGTGTAAATTATTATATTTGTAATGAGAAGTGCTTAGAAGCTGGCTGCATTAGACTGCATTTTCCACCAAAATAAAAGCTTGATGGTTTAATGATTGTAGAATAAAGAAATTAAGATGTGTTTTTTTGTTATTTTACAGTATTACAAAAATAAAAACATATTATTTTTATTATATTTTTCTTAAATACTTTTAGTATATTTTAAATTTTACAGTGAAATATTACACTTTACTAATATTACATATTTCAATAATAATATTTACATATTATTTTACAGTCACTGATTGTAATATCAACTATTATAATATTTTATATAAATACTAATTTATACATTTTAATTTACAGTAAAATATTTATAAAATAATTTTGCATAATAATGATGATGATGATGATGATGATGATTATGAATATATTTTTTATATATATATTTTTTTACTGTAAAATAAAAAATGAGAATCTAGGAAAAATATAATTGATATTACAATCAATAACACTATAAAATAATATACATTTTATTATGTATAATAATAATAATTATTATTATTTGTATTATTATTATAATTATAAATATAATTGTATAAATATTTAACTATAAAATAAAAATGATTATTTAGGAAACATATTATAATAATTGATATTACAATCAATATGACTATAAAATTTTTATTACAATTTTATTATGTAAAATAATAGTAATAATAATAATAATAATATTAATAATAATAATTATTATTTTATAGTCATATTGATATATAATCACAAATTTTGGACCAAATTGTGCACACCTACTAACAGCACTTTTTAAAATCATATTTTAAATCGCATTTGCAATTTTTATCAGAAAAAAAATCACAATTTCTATCAGACAGCACCACCACCTATCACACAAAATACATTAGAAACCGCATAGAAATGCGCTAAAATACTCAGAACACTCAAGCATGGTGGTGGTGATTTTTGCGCGGGCAAAGTTAAGTTTTCATTCACTTTTCTTCTTGAAATTGAGAGATGCTTGTATTCTACATAGTCATATACAGCTTACTCATCGAGTCACTGCAAGAAAGCATTTCATTAAAGGCTAGTCAATATTGTCTTTTGTTGAACAGAATAACCCTCCATCATTGCATGTAATGGACTGCATTCCTTCTGCAGCCACAGTGAAAGCAAATTATTGTTCCTGAAACAATAAACGACAGATGAGCAGTTATACTCTTTCAGCACCATCTGCAACTCTATCCAGCTTATGATGCAACACACACACATATACTGTATATATGCACGTGTGGACACACACACATGTGCTCACGCACGGGTCACAGAGGTCATCCCGTCTCCAGTGATTATCAGGCTTACACGCTCAGAGCGGGTCCTAGTCGCTTTTGTTTATTATGATCAAGCGATCTGCCTACAGTACGCTGGCAGGGATGCCAGGAATTTCTTTATACATCTTTCGTGAGGGTGGAGGAGGGATGGTGTAATAACGGCACACTACAGCCGACGTGTCGGAAAGCTTGTTAATGGAGGTGTAGGTCATACGTTGGGGGAGATGCTCATAGCGCATGTGTCCATCTGTCTGCTTATGCCATATTTTTCCTGCATATAATCTCTTTTCTCTCTCTCTGTCTCACAATAATATCTCTAATGCTCATGCCATCATATGCCCCTACTGTAATCAGACTGAGAGATAAGTGTGTGATTCCTGTGTGACCCTCATTAACTGTCATGATTAAAACAGCAATAGTGTCAGAGCGCTTGTCTTGTGGTTAGCTTGCAAACTGAAACACACAAAGTTTGGTGAATTTGATTGTTTGGAGCTTCAGTTAGATGTGATTGCAGATTTTTTAAAGTTGTTAAAGATGTTTTTATTTGTATTATTATTATTTTGAGTGGTGTTTGACCATGCAAAATTAGTTGCCATACAATTGCTGGGGTGTTCTGGGTGACATCTATCAAGCTATTAGACCATGTATGAAACAAATAATTATGCAAGTTACTAAACACTGGTGATGTATAACTTTGAAACATTATGTCGTCATCATATCCAGAGTGATCTTCAGTAACTGATGATTCTGGAAGTTTGGACAAAAATATTTCAAACCTGGAAGACTTTGGGCATGTAATGCCATTGTTGTTTCCATGTTTCTTAATGTCTGTTCATATAATGCAAGGATTCCTAAAGTTTTTGTCAGCCAAACCCCTTTGACATAAAATATTTACTTGAAACATCTCTGAGGAAGGTAATATTTCAGTAATTTAACACATTCACATGTTCACAATTTTCTGATGTCGGTTAATTGTCACATTGACATGCAGGTAAACAAATAAAATATTTCTATATTTAGAGTTCAATTGTTTAAATTATCTTTATTTTACATTTTTATGATTTAATTAATTATTAGCTTTTTATCAACTTGCAAACCCATTGCATTCTTACATTAAGCCCAGTTTGGGAAACCCTGGTTTAATGTAATGTTTAATGCATTTCCATTTTAAAAACAGAATATATTTTCTTTCTCTTCGCTCTTTTTAATATCAATTTTTAATGGTAAGTTTAAAAGAAGTTAGATAATATCTAATCTAAAAAATAGTCAGAATACATGACCTAAAATGAGTAACCTAGATTATGTTACGAACTACAGATTTGAGTAATGGACTACAATTTGCAAGTAATCCACCCAGCGCTGAGAATACAGATATTAAACCAAAAATGTATGTATTGGATATGTTACTTTTTTGAAGTAAATTTATTAAATGCTATCCTTCCGTTAAAAAATAGTTCCTGACATAGTTCCTCATAATTCATTACTAAACAGTTAATTTAGCTGAAATACATGATACATGGAATAGTTTTGATGATATATTGATTGTTTCTGTTGCTAAAATGCAGTGGTGTATAAAGTACCTGAAAGCCATACTCAAGTAAAAGTACAGATATCCTACCAGAAAATGACTTTGGTAGAAGTTGAAGTCACCGTTTAGAATATTACTTGAGTAAAAGTCTTAAAGTATGTGATATTTATTGTACTTAAGTATGAAAAATATTTTAAAATCTTAAACGTACTTAAGTATTGAAAGTAAAAGTACAAGTAAATGCAAAATGGAAAATAAGCAAATAAATAATATAAAATGTTCATACACAGCTTGAGTAGCAAGATTGTGTTCAGTTTTAACTCTTTCTTCCATTTTGCATTTTTGGGTAAGAATAAGAAGCACTTCATCCGGTACTTAGTGTCTTTCATTCCAACATATGAAAACATTTCTGGAATCTGCATCTGAAATAGAATTTAGATGTATTTACACAGTTTAATGTAGGCCTATTTCAGAGGGCTTGAGTGGAAAATGAATCATCCGCGGTTGTGCGCGCACTTATTTGCACATGATCATGAGTCTAACTTGCAAACGCCAGACCACTGATTCGTCAAACCTGCTTTCCTGCAGTCCGTGTTCTTCTGACTTCTGACTATTTTGTAGTAAGTAACGAATATGCTTCGGGGAAATGTATCGGAGTAAAAGGATACATTTTAATGAGGAAATGTAGTGGAGTAAAAGTAAAAGTTGGCTGAAATATAAAAACTCAAGTAAAGTACAGATACTCCCAAAATATACTTAAGTACTGTAACAAAGTATTATTACTTTGTAACATTACACCACTGCTAAAATGTCACCATTGGGTGAAGTGGTCATGGCAGTGCTTTATCGTAAATAAAACACAGCTGCTGTGTGTTATATATAGCCTATAGTATATAACACAGAGCAGCTGTGTTTTATTCACGATAAAGCACTGCCATGACCACTTCACCCAACGGTGACATTTTAGCAACAGAAACAATCAATATATAATCAAAACTATTCCATGTATCATGTGTTTCAGCAAAATTAACTGTTTAGTAATGAATTATGAGGAACTATGTCAGGAACTATTTTTTTACTATTTTTTATATTCTTTCAGTCAGTGGAATCTTCCACCCAGTGAGGCTGGGGTTATGACAGAGACTTGGATATGGCAGTTTGCATCATTTCCCAATGCCAATCATTTCCTGTCCTCTCTACTGTCCCATCAATAAAAATGGTAAAAAGGCCAAACACCTCTCCATACACACCCAGCCAGTGCTCGTCCATCTCTCTGATGGGCAGCCAGCTGAGATCAGCCGAAGTCCCTGTTGGCAAGAGGTATGAAATGACGTCTACAATGTGAGCTGACTGAAGGGACCTCACTCACCGAGGACACAGCCTCATTCTTATTTTTACCTCCTTCATTAGCGTCCTTTCTCCATCTTCCTCTCACTCTTTCTCTCTTTCTTTTTCTCAGTCTGTTCTTGTTATTATGTCCTCTAGCCCCTCCCTCTCTCTTGAGTAATGTGAAGCAGATTCATTGATTCAGGTCAGGGCTTGACCCCTGCTGTCTTTATTAAAAGCCATACCTGACAGCTGGAAGAAACGAGTCCTGCTGTGTGATGCTCTCAAATGTTAAACCAAATCTAGAAACATCTAGAAATGGCTTTAGAGTCTTTTCAGACACTGATGTCACGTCAGGATTGTTTAGCAGCTAAACCGTGATTTAAAATCTGCATTTAGATTTACTGTGTTGTACTACACTTGTGGAATGAGATTGGCAGGCAGCCTTTAGCCTCTGTAAGCTCCGAAATTTGATGGATTGGGGATTTCAGTGCAGTGTTTTTAAGGAGAAGGTCTGTCCTTTGGCTCATGGAGATGCTCTTGTATATTGTCAAAATGTCAGCGCAAGGATTCATTTTGTGAAGTGTGTGTGAGTGGTGAAAAAAACTGGTTGTAATTTCTTTCCTCACTACCACACAGAAGGGGAAAAAGACAACATAGTGAGCTGCCTTATTGTCTACTGCCTACATACTGTAGGCAGCTGCCTTCTAAAAAAGTATACTAACCTCATGGAACCTCCGACTGATTGACCTGAATGAATTGGAGCACTCTATAAAGGCAGCCACACAAATAGCACTCCAATAGAGATTGCCATTAACATGTTGTTAAGCTAACAGTGCACTACTCTGATAAGCATAAAAAATTGACTTTTTTGTAGTTGTTGTCATTTTAAACCAAGCGCAAACCCCACTCCCCATTTGTTTTCATTGGGCAACTCAATCACATAGTTACCTGTCAAGAAAAGGTCAGACTTCATTGATTCAACTCAGAGCACAGAAAAAAAACATCCAGCCGCGACAAACAATAATGCTACTTATCAGTATGTGCTACCAACACTATACCAAGGTTAAGGTTAGGGATAAGGGTTAGCAGGGGTGCACATAAGGTTTTCAGTCTGGTTCTCATGAGAGCACCTGCATATCTGGTTTGGTGCGCACACTACACATATGTGATTCGTTAAAAATAACTGTAAAAATAAAATAATTAATATGTGCGCATGCGGCCAAAATACACAGCAGCCACAAATATTGTAATATAAACCATTTTAAAATATAATTTTATATAATTATAAAAATCCTATTTTAAATGCTTTTTTTCTTTTTAGAATAAATATATTTATAATATACATTTCTCTCAATTTGTCTGTCAGTTTATTTTCTTTGTCTGTTATTTAACATGTTATTTAGTGTGATCGTTTATATCGAAGTCCCCTTCAAACATATCGACAAACTAAGGGCCAGATTTACTAAACAGGGCAAATTAGCGTTAGAGCACAATTCCATAAAAGCACCGATGGGAGGGGAAAATTCTGCGGGTGATTTACTAACAATGCGCACATTAAAGAACACAGATGCAGCCAGATCATTTCCATAATGACCAGCACAATCTACCAAGAACAGCACAAATTACGACCTGCTTTAAGACATGCATTTTTGGGCTTTAAATAATGCCGCAAATACCAGTAATTTGAAGAGCGCAAACGTTAGTAAATTGCAATGCATGATTCATTTTAATACTCTCCTCCCATAAATTTTGCGTCTGAAAGGGAAACTTCTACAAATGCAAATGCAATCAACAAGGTCAGGTGCAAAATTAACTGTGTCCATGCCTTTTCAGCGCTAATTCTTCACTGCGTGTCTTCTCCTGACAGTACTATTTTAGCGCCAAAAGACATTTACGCTGGTGCAATCTGTTAGTAAATCCGGCCCTAAATTGTAAAATGGACTGTGGTCCAGTAAGACTAATGTGCAATGAAATAAAAATAAAACAAATAATTATAGACTTCTAAAGCTACTTTATAATATCTATTCATTGATTTGATCCATCTTTATAATGTATTGTCTATTGATCACTAAGGGGTTTTCTCAGCAAATATTGAAATGCTGTATGTAGTATGTTATTAATTTGATTCAAACTGTTAATCAGTTGACAGCCTTGAATTTTTTCAGAGCATTATGGGATTGCCTTCCCCACAAGGGATACATCCTGAAATGGTGGTGTATTAACAGCCGGCGTAATTATGCTATCTTCTTTTTAGAACAGCTTGGCGGCTATGATTTCTTAAAATGCTGCCTACAGAGAGACAACTCAATAGGTTTTGGAACAGGACTTTTGGGAAAAAAAGAGAGAGAGAATTTAAAAAGGGAGATGGTTCATGCAAAGGTTGCGCAATTAGAATTAAACTTTAGAGGAATTAAAAGGGTCTTAAGCAAATGAAATGAAGGAAGGGATAGAGCTGGCGGATTATAAAGGAAGAGGCAGAGAAAGAGATGGCGACTGATTTAGAAAGATCAAAAGTCGCTTGTCGGGTCAGATTGATTCTCTGATTACCTCTGTTTCTCATAAATGGATGAGAGATAGAAACGCAGGAGTGGGGAGAAAAATCAATTCTGTCATCCTTTTTCCTCTGCCTTTTTATAGATGCAGGAATAAGATACTCTTGTTGTGAGATTCATCTTTTGGCTCTTTCTCCCCTCCTCTGATACACTCTAACTCCCTCCTTTCATTTCTCTTTTCTCCTCTCGGCCTTGCACTTTTATTTCACTGGTGTGCAGTGGCTCATTTACTCTCCGCTCTCTTGCTGGCAGGGATTTTAATGAGGCTCTTGTGTTTCAGATATTCAGCCTCCTCAGCCCTAAGGCTTTCCCACACAACAAAAACAACTCCGGGGCGAATTCACTGAACAGTTGTGGCACTTTTGAATGCGGTACACTAAGTGTTCACAATCCTGCACTAAATGCACTGATCATTTAAATGAAGCATGTTTGTCAAGGCAAACATAGCTGTGCTTGAAGATTTTTTTGTTTATGTTGTGCTGACCGATACTTCAGGTGCCACTATACTGACACCTGATGGTGCAGATGCAGCATTGAGCAGACGTAAGGTAAACAGTGCAGTTCTTGGTGAATTTACACCTCTGTCTTTTTCCCAGAGAGCACAGCATTCCTCTCCTTTTCATCCATCCATCCCTCCACAGTTGGATTAGCAGTCCAGATGTTGCTGACCCACATAGAGTAGAGGAACAGAATTTTAACAGTCAGAACAACCACTAACACATGTGGGACACTGTGGAGAGAGACAGGATTAACCCTTAAGCCCAAACATCCAGAGGGAGGAACAAGAGAAACTGCAAAGAACAAGAAAAGGAGAAATTCTGTTTGAGGTTGCGAGGGGGTGTGTGCGCCAGCGTGCCTCGGCATATGCGACTCTCTTGTATCTGCAATCATCAGGGGTTTTCAAGAGTACTTGTCCCACTTCTATGTCATAAATAAGCTTTGTTTGTAATTTGCTTTTTGTGCACTTTCGTATTTGCAGACTTTTCCAGATGAACATTTTATTGCTCAGAGGTTGCTCGTTCATAACACAGGAGGCTTAAATTCAACATGAAATCAGATATGATCCCATTTACTTTTTTCATGCTCTTGCCTGGTATTACAGTGAATGATTTATCAGTGTACATTAGGTAAACACTTTTATAATATTTTTTTCTACATTAATAAATGCTGTGTTTTTTTTAAAGAAACCTGAAAAATGTAACACGATTTCCATACAAATATTAAGCAGCACAACTGTTTGACATTGATAATAATAAGAAATGTTTCTTGAGCAGAAAATCAGTATATTAGAATGATTTATGAAGGATCATTTGACACTGATTGACATGGGAGACTTTGCCAACACAGGAATTAATTACATTTTAAAATATATTAATAAAATATTTAGAACCGATATATTGAATTGAACAGATATATTGAATTTCACAATATATTTTGATATTTTTACTGTATTTTTGAGCAAATAAATGCAGCCTTGGTGAGCATAAGAGACTTCACTAAACACATTTAAAAATCTTACCAACCCCAAACTTTTAAATGGTAATAATAGAATCGAGAATAGCATAAAAGACCGTTCTTGCTCAAATCTCTGACTTCTGAGAGCAGACTTGCTGAGTGTGATCTTGGCTAATCTAAGCGTAGTTTGAGAGCTCGTTGAAAACCCTACGGAAGACTATTAGGGTGTTTTTTGCAAGAGAAAATTATAAGAAGCAGGATATTTAACCTCCTTTCTAAGGAGAAACACAATATTTAAAAGATCTCACTGGTGATTTTCCCTTTGGGATTGGCCAAGGGACAGTTATGTGAGAAAATGTGAGTGGATGAAGTCATTTCATTCTTTATACATTGCCCTCATCTTCCTCCAGATGTCTTTTGTTCCAGTCTTCTTGGCTGGAGCTAAGGACATTTGTTTTAGGCAGGCTCAGTTCAGCCTTCCTTTATTAAGTCTAATGAGTGTAGAGTGCTAAAACTAGCGTGACATGTCACAATGTGAGTGATGACATTCAAGCCCTGGGGAACGGCACTCCTTTCAGTATATCAGCAAGGTGTCTGCTACGCAGAGAGAGAGAGATATGTCGCTTGACATTGCACTGATAGCCAGTTGGAGTTTTTCAGGCGCAGATCTAGACACAGTTACTTCGTCCTGTAGTTTCAGTTTTATATTACCTCTCCATTTTCTGGTTCCTGTAGAAGGCAACATAGAACACAATTACTATAGACATCCAGCAATTATCCAAAGGGCTGGTTAAGGCACAAAATGAGACGGCATAATGGAAACAACATGCACGGCACAGAGCCATTTGCGTGTCTGCTGGTCAGTCCAACACCAACACTCGGCGGTGATGCTCTTTCATCACCACTGGGCCTGCCGCCAGTGTAAGCTGCTCCTGCTCTGCATTCTTGCCATTGTTGTTATTTTTTCTTTCCCATCAGCCCTCCCCACCCACACTCCCTCGTTGGCCTCGTTGTGATCCCTGTGCTAAATCATTTGCTGTAGCTTCAACCCTAAATGGCTAAGTCTGGAGATCAGCCTCAAGCTATAAGTATAAAATGTTTGGGACATACAATCACAGGACTCAGCTGAGGTTAAAGACTTTGAACCTTGGAGCCTGATGAAGTGGGGACAAAACCAATGACATTATTCGGATGATATCTTGTGGTGGCCTTTTGATTTTGCAAAGAAAAGCATGTAGGAACTTGTAAATGTAGGATCACTATAATTGCAATTAAGGCCGTGCAATTTTGGGAAAATGTTTTGATTTTTCAGATAAAATGGCAATGCCGATTAAAAAAAAATTCTGGGCTTGTTTGTAAGGCTGCATGGACAGTTTGGCCACAATGTTATGATTATATATCACTGTAACATTAAAAAAGTATTTAAGAAAAATAATTTAATAATAATATTATAACAGTAATTTTATTTTAGAATAAAACTAATATTACAATACTGACATTTATAGCTAGATTTTTTTCTTTTTCTTTTTTAAACACTGAACATCAAGCTTTTTGGTGGAAAACTGCAGGGAGCCATTATAGCTTCTCCTTTGTCGACAACAGCCGGTTTGTAAGTGCTTCTCGTTACAAGTTTGGGATGATGAACAGTGCATGTTGCATTCCCAAATGCATGTTATAGGCACCCCAAATACAGAGCAGATGGAGTTTGTGCGGAGCAGCATTTACTGTGACTTGAGCCGCTTCGAGAAACTGAAGACACCGGCTCATGAGCTGCTCACGTGTAAATGAACACAGTGCTATGCTTCACTCTGAAATAAATTTAATTACATTGCAGTCTTTGCGTCATATTACCATTTCAGATTTATTGTGATTAAGTGTGCAGCACTCATCGCAATGGAAAATAGTTAACTTTAATACGTTTAGACTGACTTACTTGAAGGGATAGTTCACCCAGAAATGAAAATTCTGTCATCATTTGCTCACCCTCATGTCATTTCCAACCTGCTGTCTTTCTTCTGTGGAACATAATACAAGATATTTTGAAGAACTGCTTTTTTGTGGCTGGTTTTATTGCAGACCCACTTCTAGTTACGCCCCTAAACTGAAATCTGAACTTTATCACTGTTGTTTCATAAAACAATGACTTCTCCCCCAGATCTAGGCCTGTCACGATAACAACTTTTTGTTGTGCGATATATTGCCCCAGAAATAATTGCGATAAGCAATATTATTGTCATTTTAAAGACCATTTTATGCCACTTAATATATAATCATAATGTAACAGCATAATAATGCAAGAAGGCCTACACGCTTCCAAATGACAACAAACTTTTAATTTTTAAGAATATATATATATATATCATGGAAATTAAATATTGAAATATCAGATACCTTAAAAAACCTGAATAAATTGTAAATAAACATTTTTTCTATTGCTGAAAAAAACAATCACTACTTAGCAGTCAGATATGCACAAAGGCACAGATCCCTAAACAAGGCCATATCTGCAGACGAAACTTTTTTTTTTTGTATAAGCATTTTTCTAAATTTGAACTAGCACCTCATGACTACACCACGCTATGTACGAGAAGCTGCAAAAGACACAGGCGCAAGTGGAATGTACAAACATGGTGACATAAATTTTTAAGTAAATATAATGGGCGATATATTGCGTCACCAAAAATTATTGAGGTCATGTACATATATTGCGCGATAAGTCGATATATTGATTATTGCGACAGGCCTACCCAGATCATGCATCTGGAGAGCTAAAAAAAATAGTTTTAAATGAGGTTTTCCTCATCTGATCCCTCTCCGCTGGGGTTTATTTCTCCCTCGAGAGTACATGCACTCAGCATGGGGTAGGAAAATCGAATCAGATAGACTGCTATCATCCGTAATCGTGCAAAAATTTGCATCCCTGAAAGTGATACAGTTTGGAGGATGTTCTTTTTCTCAATGCTTATGTAAGGTAATTTAGCTTAAACTCAAACTGGGCTTTTGCCTCTGTCGCATACTGTCAGATAATCTTTCTTCATTGAGCACATACTGCTCCCTGTGCGTTTGAGATAAATGTGCCTAGTGCTCAGTGCTGGATGCTTTCATATATCTTGGAGAGTCTTGTTTGTGTGTACTGATCCTCCTCCAATGTTTTTACCGCGGTGCACTGCGCGGTCTCGGATCGCTGCCCATCTCGCAGTAATTGTGGGCGGCTCTGTTATTAATTAGCGCAGGTAGCTAACTGTGTTCTCAAAACACCATGAGAAAACGGCTGTTTTTCTGCCTCACATTTGGACCAATTAATTTGTACATTTCATTTTGCAGCGTTACAGACGTTTATGCATTTTTATCAGAGCACTTTTTGTGCCCAGGAAGTGAGAATGAGTCAGCTCAGAAGGGTACTAATTCACTAATGGATATGTTCATACACACACATATACGAACACACGTTCGCACACAAACACACAGTCTCTAATTATCCATGTAATGTCAGGGGAGAGATTAGAGTTCACTGAGCCCTGATGGGTGTCACACCAGAGCAAGAGAGTTCAAACACACGTTGTTATGATTTGGAAGATGCCTGTGGTTTTTAATTAGCTGAAATTTCATGTTCACGATGCCGTGACGGCGTCTAATCACTTGACCCCTGGCCTCATAACTAAAACTCCTTACCACTTGAACTTGTAACCTAGTCTAAAATGTTTTCAGGTCTCACCTCATTGGCCCTCGTATCATTTTTGCCGACAGGTCTGACCCGGGGCCTCGGTGTTGTCACTGCGCACACAGAGACATATCATCATGGGAAAACAGAACAGCAAACTCAGGCCCGAGATGCTAGTGGACCTGAGGGAGAACACGGAGTTCACTGACCACGAGCTGCAGGAGTGGTACAAGGTGGGAACATCTTGAGACATGCACAAGTGCCCCTAAAAAGTATCTGGGTACTTAAGCCACACAAAATGTATTAATTTCATTGCATTAGCAAACAAAATATCAAACCAAGCATCAACAAATTATGCTAGATCTTTTCTCAGACCTAATTACACTACTGAGACATTTTGCATTTACTTTTTTAAAGGTATTTTATTTATTTATTTTTTCTTGAAAATCTCCACTTGGTTTGATAGTGTGTTATCTAATGCAGTGACATTCATACATTTTTAAGTGCACAGCAAAAAAATATTTTCCTACATACATCCCATATACATATTTTCCAATAAAAATATCTAAACTTGACAAATGACAAAGATATTAGGTGTTGTTTTCTGAAAAACATATACAAATTAATCGAGTTTCTACATAAAACAAGAAAAAACATTTGCCAGTGTGGTAAGAATATTAAATTTAATTCATTTGATTTTTTCTGACCCTACTGGCAGATATTATTTCTTGTTTTACTCATAATCTCACTTAATTTTCATACATTTGTTTCACATATTTTATATATCCCATTTTGCTTTACAAGTAAATGCGTCTTAATTAAATAATATTTAGATATATGTACTGGAAAGCAATACAAAAATACTAAGTAGGAAAATCATATTTGCAGTTGGTGCCGTTTGTCCAAACACTTCTTGGGGCCCCGTACATGGATGGTAAATTATTAGACTTATAAAGATACAAATAAAGATACATTCATGCCCACCACAATACTGTTACAAAAATTTAAATTTTAGGCGGGAACAACAGTTTGTCACTGGGACAGTAGCCTTAAAGGAGCAACTTTGTACCTTCTACCCCCAAAAAAGTGCGTATCGACACGTTGGAGTAGTATTATGCACCCTTAAGGTACTACTAAAAACATTTTATAGGTACATAAGATGCAAAGTTGTCCCTTTAAGGGTACTGTCCCAGTGACAAACTAGTATTGTATCGGTAGCACTTTATTTTACAGTCCTGTTACTCATGTACATACTATGTACTTATTATAGTAATTACAATAACTAGTTAATAACTAGGTACTAACCCTGAACCTACCCCTAAACCTAAACCTACCCCATGTAGTTACCTTATATTACAGTACTTTCTTAGGTAGGTACATTATAAGTACACTGTAAGTACATGTAAGTTCACGTACAGTAAAATAAAGTGCAACTATTGTATCTCTAAGATACCATTTTTTGCACATTTTTTTTCTGAGAATATAGGTCTATGTGTTGTTTATACATAGACTATATGCATATTCGAACATAAAAACCCCCTCCCAAACATATGGTTAAATATAGCAATTAATGTATGTCTCTATAAGTGGTGGTCATGGGAAATGACTTACTTATCCTACCCTGGAGGATGCCTCAGAGGAGACATGAATGCCGCTTGTACAAGAAGGTTAAGGGCCAATGTATGTCTATATACATGAATTTATGAGCTGACCAAATCACTTTCTATAACAGCACAAGAATGATAAAATACACAAACTATATAATTACATTAGTGCTGAAAACAGTTCCTGTCTTTATTGGGAAGCAAAAAAGAGAGAAATATGAAATTGTATGGTGAGTTCATTTTAGTATTAAAAAATCACTTTAAAACACATCATGTTGTAATTTCTGCAAGTAGGAACTTCCCAGGAGGACATGAATGCAGCAATAGATCTTCCCACTTGGTATTAAACCGGCAAACACTTGGCTGATTGTGAAAGTTGAAGACTTAAATGGAAATTACGGCATCATGAGAAATGATTTATGAGTTTGGGGGTTTTGGGATGCTTGTATCTATGTCATATACTAATAAAGGAGCCTCTTAAAACATGCCACTGATGGCAATATATGTTGTTCACGCTAAACAGGGGTTTCTGAAAGACTGCCCCAGTGGGCATTTGAACGTTGAGGAATTTAAGAAGATCTATGCCAACTTCTTCCCATACGGTGATGCCTCTAAGTTTGCTGAGCATGTCTTTCGTACGTTTGACACCAACAACGATGGGACCATTGACTTCAGGGAGTTCATCATTGCTCTGAGTGTGACATCACGGGGAAAACTGGAGCAGAAGCTAAAGTGGGCCTTCAGCATGTATGATCTGGACGGCAACGGTTACATCAGCCGCGAGGAAATGCTGGAGATCGTGCAGGTCAGTGGCATTCTGGGACGCTTGTGCTAAAGTTTGCAGCTTAAATCCACTTCTAACATAAAACAAATGTATTTATATTGCATCCATACACTAATTTTCTCACTGCTATGATGATTTTGATAAACATATGATTTTTCGGACTTTAGATGTTAGATGCTAACTGCTAACTGTCAAGGTTAGTGTGCTCAATAATCTTCATGGTTAGCTTGTCTCCCAGCTTTGTCAAACTGATGTTTAGCTGGTTGGCCAGTTGACAAGCACCCAAACTACCAAAACAGACCAGCTTAACCAGATTGGGCAAGCTGGGAGACCAGCTAACAGCCTTAGGCTTTTTCAGTAGGGTGACCATTGAAACACTCCACAAATACACTGCGAAAAAGCCTGATCAACATAGCCTGCTGGTTACCAGAGCAGTCGTTTAGTGATTATTTTCTACTATAACAGGACCTGAACATTGTGCAGGATTATTTTGCACAGTTTCAACATCTCTGAAGCTTCTGGCAGATGTTCTGATAGACAGCAGTCCACTGGAGACTATTCAAAAGTTGCATGAGCCCAATTAGGCATAGTAAAGATCCATTTCCAAAAGCACAAACCTAAAATAACATTTGAAAAGTGAAAAAATGTGTAACTACTGTATACAGCACAGTTTGTGAAAATGAATTTAATTATTAAATATTGTTTTTGTAATGCATCTGTAAAGTCATAATTTTATATTATAATACACGTTGAATGTTTGGAAATGTAAACTGATATATACTGACACTAAAGCAAAAAAAGACAAATTTTTAGCTGGTGAAAATACTAGTGTTCTAATAATTTTGACCACCATTGTAATAACATGACATTTCACTGATATTTTGACCACTGAACTAGAAAATGTCCTGGGTTTCCATTTCAGAAATCTGCTCACCTTTTCTTTCAAGCAAAGTTTTCAGCAAGGATTTGTGATTTGTAAAAGTTCATGCTTACTGAGCATACTAGTCTTATGACGATCAATCTTGACTCAAAAAATCCTCCTGTTCGCTGACTTCTGTGCTGACTTTGTGTCCGTATAATGTCAGATGAAAGAAAAACACTCGCTTTTATCTTTGAAGAAATGAAAGAATCAAAATACTTGAAGGAAACAGACGCAATTTTTAATTGATGTTGAGCATTTCTTTTTACCCATGCAATATATTACTTAATAACAGTGCAGCCATAGCCTTTCATGCTCCTCTTATTCAGCCTGCCTCAATATTTTTCTTCTTTGATGTGAAATGATTGATCAGATCAGAATTGATCATTAAGAGACAACTATTATATATTTTAACTATTTCTGAGGTGTATATAGTATGTATACTGTGCATATGCTACACCATCCGATTCTAAAAAAGTAGCATTGTATTTTGACTAAATTACATTAAATTACAAGGCAGCATACTGTGTAGTATTTAGAAAGTAGTGCGCTTCAGTTCTGCACACAGGCAGACATTCTCCTTCTACACCAGCTGTCACTTTGTGTACATACAGTACAAGTCTGCATAATTTGCAGAAAGCACAGAGATGAGCAGCCTGACCCCTGGTGGAGAGATCAAGCACAAACATTAGCGCGCTGTCCCAGATGATCGCTCCCCTGACAGCCTGTGCTGTTGGAGTACAGGAGCTATTAGCATGTGTTTAGCATGCTCAGTTGGTACCAGTCTCCCTCAGATAGGCTTGGCAAAGCTCCGTTCTGTGCGATGCCCCTCGATTAGCAAAGCCTGTGGGGAAGATCACAGAGTTGAGGGAGAGACGTAGCATCCGCGTTGAATCTCTTCTCTGTTGGATTAACGAGTTAAATTTAACCGGGGTTTATCCCCGTGTGTGCAGAACGGCGAGATTATACCCCTGGTGGAGAGATCAAACACAAACATTAGCGCGCTGTCCCAGATGATCGCTCCCCTGACAGCCTGTGCTGTGGGAGTACAGGAGCTATTAGCATGTGTTTAGCATGCTCAGTTGGTACCAGTCTCCCTCAGATAGGCTTGGCAAAGCTCCGTTCTGTGCGATGCCCCTCGATTAGCAAAGCCTGTGGGGAAGATCACAGAGTTGAGGGAGAGACGTAGCATCCGCGTTGAATCTCTTCTCTGTTGGATTAACGAGTTAAATTTAACCGGGGTTTATCCCCGTGTGTGCAGAACGGCGAGATTATCCGCAAACTCATGGAGGTTACAGTTGGCTGGCACTCAGAGATTGCAGCGTGTTGCATATTTTATCACTGCTGCTGCTTTTAAAAGGTGGAGGGCTAAGCCAAGCACCAGCAGTATGCCCAACTGTGAATCTCATTATCCCTCAAAAACATTACATAATTGATTGACTTCTCTGATTTAGTGGGTATGGCAGGTAAATGAGCTGAGAAAGCCTGTGTGAAGTTTCCCTGCTTGAGTTTGCTTTCTGCTTCATGGCTCGTGGTGAACAGAATATTGGATAAACTGAACCTGTGAAGGCCAGATAAAGGTGGTCCACTGATATTTTAACTTGGTTCATTAATCATATCTTTAACAGGCCATTTATAAGATGGTGTCATCGGTGATGAAAATGCCTGAGGATGAATCCACACCAGAGAAGAGGACAGATAAGATATTCAGACAAATGGACCTGAACAATGATGGTAAGATGTGGACCAGTTCTTGACTGTTTGAATTCATTTTGAATTGAAATTACACAATGGCCTGGTGTGATTATTAAATAGCAAAAGTGTGTGATTTAATTAAATAAATGTATAGTCTGTGTGCATTCAGAGCATGTGTAGGCCTCATGAAAGAGCATAATGCTCCGATTACTGATTAACTTGTAAAAAGCTATATAATTCTAGCTACAGTGCTCTCCACTAATATTGGCACCCTTGGTAAATATGAGCAAAGGTGGCTGTGAAAATAAATTGGCATCATTTATCTTTTTGATCTTTCATTCAAAAAATTCACAAAATTCTAATCTTTCATTGAAGTAAAACAATTGAAAGTGGGGGGAAACTCACATTATGAAATAAATGTTTTTGGCCACAATTATTGGCACCTCTAGAAATACTTATATGTAATATCTCTGAAGTATATTCCCATTCATATTTAATTTTTTTTAGCACACCAGGGTGACTAGGAGCATGAAATTGTCCAGCCATGACTTTCTGTTCCACAGGATTATAGATATGAGGAACACAAAGACCAAATTCCCTTAATCATCCAACACAAGGAGTAAAACCAAAGAATATAGTTCTGATGTGCAGCACAAGATTGTTGAGCTTCACAAAATATAAAGTGGGCAATAATTAAGAAGTTCCAATCAAGGAAAGATGTTACAAATCTGCCTGGAAAAGTGTTTGTGTCGATATCGTCCTAATGCTCGGTTAGAGGAGAGTTTGTGTGGCCAAAGACTCACCAAGGATCACAGCTGGAGAATTGCAGAGATTAGTTAAGTCTCGGGGTCAGAAAGCCTAAAAAAATTTCAAACAGCCCCTACATCACCACATGTTGTTCGGCAGGGTTTCAAGAAAAATCCTCCTTGCTCATCCAAAAATAAACTCCAGCATATTCAGTTGTCAGACACGGCTGGAACTTCAAACGGGACTGGCTTCTATGGTCAGTTGAAACTAAAAAAATAGTTTTTTTTTGGCAGCAAACCCACCAGATGGGTTTGGTGCAAAGAGGGATAAAAAGTACCCCATGTCCACGGTTAAATATACTTGTGGGCCTATTTTTCTGCTGGAGGTCCTGGACATCTTGTTCAGATACATGGCATCATGGATTCTAGCAAATACCAACAGATACAAAATTTAAACCTGTTAGAAATCTTATAATGGGCCATGGTTGGATCTTCCATCAGGACAATAATCCAAAACAAACATCAAAATCAACACAAAAAAAAAATCTCATTATCCCTCAAAAACATTACATAATTGATTGACTTCTCTGATTTAGTGGGTATGGCAGGTAAATGAGCTGAGAAAGCCTGTGTGAAGTTTCCCTGCTTGAGTTTGCTTTCTGCTTCATGGCTCGTGGTGAACAGAATATTGGATAAACTGAACCTGTGAAGGCCAGATAAAGGTGGTCCACTGATATTTTAACTTGGTTCATTAATCATATCTTTAACAGGCCATTTATAAGATGGTGTCATCGGTGATGAAAATGCCTGAGGATGAATCCACACCAGAGAAGAGGACAGATAAGATATTCAGACAAATGGACCTGAACAATGATGGTAAGATGTGGACCAGTTCTTGACTGTTTGAATTCATTTTGAATTGAAATTACACAATGGCCTGGTGTGATTATTAAATAGCAAAAGTGTGTGATTTAACTAAATAAATGTAGTCTGCGGACATCAAGCGCATGTGTAGGCCTCATGAAAGGCAGTCTCAAGTAAATAAATCATATATATCAAGTAGCCTATATAAATCATAAATAGCTATCTATATAAATAAAAATAATATAAATACTGCTGTACAAAATACAGGTGTAAAAAATGCTTTTTTGTAAGAAATGTATATGGTGTGTGACACTTGTGTACAAAATACAAAAAAAAATCAAATAATTTTATTCAGCAATTATGCATTAAATTGATCAGTAAAGTGAGAGCAAAGACATTTATAAACATGTTCTTTTGAACTTTCTATTCATCAAAGAAAACAAATGTATCACATTTTCCCCCCAAAAATCTATCTAGA
Source organism: Sinocyclocheilus anshuiensis (assembly GCF_001515605.1). Classification (NCBI taxonomy): domain Eukaryota; kingdom Metazoa; phylum Chordata; class Actinopteri; order Cypriniformes; family Cyprinidae; genus Sinocyclocheilus; species Sinocyclocheilus anshuiensis. The sequence continues at coordinate 788,952 of NW_015547654.1, forward strand.
TAGATAGATAGACTGTCAGTTTAACATGTTAACTTAATTAATCAACAGATAGATATAGATAAATCCGCGGTACCCCAATTCATATCAGGTCAGCTCTTGCAGTGTCTTTTCTCTCAACTTTTTTTCTCCCACCATTTCTGTCTTCCTATTCTAGGCAAGCTGTCTTTGGAAGAGTTCATAAAAGGTGCCAAAAGTGACCCCTCCATTGTGCGGCTACTGCAGTGTGACCCCAGCAGCGCTTCGCAGTTTTGAGTCACTCCAGACAAGCTGCACTCAATGCATGAAAGCTCTTATATCTCATTCTTCTTTGTGTTCCAGACAGAAGAGTTTTAAGAAAAAAAAACGTGCAACAATTTTACTTTCCATTTTTCCCAGAAGGACATGTGTACATCTGAAGAACAAAGACAACACCTGCCAGGACATTCTTTGTCTGCTGCATGCCATCCGTCCTTGTCTCTGCAGAAGCTGATGGAGTTCTCGACTCCAAAAATATATAAAAAAGCGGCTGATCGTGTTCCAGGGTCCAGATTTTGGAAAGGAATGTTCCTTTTTAGGAATTGTGCATGCGCTCTTGATCTTCACCACCTTTCTTGTGTTTAATATCTGTGCTGTTTTGTTTCTCTTCCCCGTTGTTTTGTGAGGGCACAGTTCCCCATCTACTTTTTATATTGATATTTAAGTGTGTATACAGTATAAATGCATATAGAAACATGTTAGGACTACAAAGGAAGGCAGTTATAGACGTCTTTTTACTCACATGCATTTTACGGCAGTATTATGTAGCTTCAGGCAGTGTCCAAAACTTCGCCTCCAATTGACCCAGTGGACTGATGGACTGAATATTGGGATTTTTCTGGTCTGGCGCTCATGATCTTTATTTTACAAAGAGAAGGCTGAGGATCTCATTCTTGAGTTCTGTTCATTTAATTTTGTTGTTGTTGTTGTTGTAAATATGTGGTTTGCTTCCATATTTCGTTATTGATTTTTTGCGTTTTTATGGTGTTTATTTTACCAAGGGTGATTTTATTACTGTCGAACCGAGACGTGAGACACTTGGTGATGTATTATGGCGTTTGGAGTAAGTTGTTAGTCATTCGAGGCTTTTCAATACATTGTGGGAAATGTTTGCATCAATCAACATTCCGTTGAATGGAAGACACTGGTAGCACATATCATTTGAAGCGCTTCATCTGTGTGCGTGCGGTTATGCGCGTTTGTATGTACGCAAGAGTGACGGTTTGCATGTTTTTGTGTATGTATGCGCCTGTGCTAACTTTATAGTATCACTTTGTGTAGTTCAATACGATATCTTTGTATGCAAGTAAGTTTTTGAACCCCGATTTGAAGCAGCAAACTCGTGAACCTTTATCCTGTGTCATATGGTACTCAAAATCACAATCTTAGGTTTCCATCAACAACATAGACAGGAATGTACAATGCTATAAGTTATAATCATGTCTCACCTTTAGATAAAGAGTTTGAATACTGAAAGCGACCACTAAGGGCTTATTTCCACTCTTGAATGAACAGGTGTAAGGAGAAGGCCACTTCTTTGGTTTTTCTTTTCGTTTTATGCAATGACTGACATTCCATGACCTGAATTCTCCAGGTGCTCCTGCTTTTGTAACATACAGTATTAGCTCGTGAACTCCATACATGCCCACTCTCAAAACATGTGTAGCTCTCTCACATTGCTGGCATCCATGTTACTTCCATATTTGTACCGAGACCATATTTGATGCTGCACCCTCTATGGCAACTTTCCTCTATTATGTTGCATGAAAACCTCATGCGAGGACATAATGATTGTCCCCTTTTACTGACGTTGAAAAATATACTTCTGTGTTTAGAATGTCGCCTGAGAGTGATTCTTACACAACACTGTCCTGTACATACTGTTCACTTAATGTTGTGTCAGTAACTTATTGATCAACCTGGTCATTTGATCACAAAGTGTGCTGCATTCAGAGTTGACTTCAGAAAGCCTTGAAAATTCCAATACAATTCCTGATTTTGGATTGAAGGTAACAAAATTTGAATAGAATGTAAGGAACCTAAAATAATTAAACAGAATTTAAATGTAAAGAAATTCATGTAATTTAAGTAGAAATTCAGAAAAGCAATGTTGACTTGACATTGTTTCAAATTATTTGAAGTTTGAAAGTTTTATGCTGTAGATAGATAGATACAGTAGATTGAAGGTAACAACCAGGATTCAGCATTTTAATTTAAATATGAATATCATGAATATAAAGAAATTAAAATGCTTATTAAAATTAAGTGAAATTCAAAGAAACTCATATTAACTAATTTTAAAGTAGAAAAGCAATATTGGCTTCACATTGTTTGAAAGTCTTGAAGTTGATAGACTTTTTATTGTTTTATAGTAAGCTACGATATTCGTTAATGATACAGTTTAATATTATTTAGTACGTTTATTAGCCTAAATTGTTTTAAGATTTTGTGGAAATTTTGCAGCCAATGTATTTAAAACCTGACACACACACACTTTCTCTAGACAGCATCTAGAAGTTTTTAAATATGTATGTTTAGAGCAGGGGTGCCCAAACTCGGTCCTGGAGGGCCGGTGTCCTGCAGAGTTTAGTTCCAACTTGCCTCAACACACCTGCTGGTAAGTTTCTAGTATGCCTATAAGAGCTTGATTAGCTGGTTCAGGTCTGTTTAATTGGGGTTGGAGCTAAACTCTGCAGGACACCGGCCCTCCAGGACCGAGTTTGGGCACCCCTGGTTTAGAGTATGAACACAAAGTGACGGCTACATGAGTGACAACACAGATCCGACCTGTACAAGCACCAATGTAACATTTCTTCAAAAGGGTTTAAAATGCACTTGATCCCTGAATGATGCCAGAGCCACGGTCCGGTTCATAATCAGATCCAGATACTGGACCTTTCCAGCGCCGCGCGGTTGAATGGGGATGCGGAGGGGTGCTGGCGGTACTGACCGGAGGACGCGGAGCGGAGCGGTGGCCTGTGCCGCTCTGGGGGTCTAATAACGGACAGCTCCTCGTCTCCTTGGCAACGACGGCACTGGAGTGAGTAGCGGGGTTCGGCCGCTCTCGGGGTTTTCATCTGAAATGGAGCACAGTGATGCCACTTTAGAGTACAGTATGACTGCAGTATGAGTCAACGAACACACCCTCTCTCACACACAGTCACACACGTGTTAGTTAGTACTTTCTCAAGCATCTATTAGGAGGACCACATGAGTCACAGGATGAGTCCACCTACGCCAAAGCGCTGATTATTTTTATTAGTGCAAATCTGAGCTCCCTTGTGTGTCAGTGCAGAGCCGGCCAGCACATACCAATCTGCTCTCATCTTGTAAATGTTGTTTGCGGAGGCACCAGGGCAGACCGAGGTAGGAGATGGAGACCTTAAATAAGCGGCATGAGAACACCATCTCCACTGCACTCATTAGTATCAGTGGGACCAACAGGACTATCGTGGTGCTCTGAGAAAGAGAGAGAGAGAAATATAGAGAGCCTTCATTCATTGTATATTTACTGAGTGCACTGCATACTGTAGATGATCGTGACCACTGCACTTTTTTACTGTTTACAGTTTGTTCCAGAACAATTTTGCATCCCCAACCTTGCTGTAGCCTTCATTATACCTTTTTTTGTTTTGTTTTGTACAAACAACAAGAGTATAACCAAATATATCAGGGGTATATAAGAAAAAAAGTATAGAAATACATTGTAGCCTACATCTTGGTAACTCTACAATAAGGTTCCTAACTACATTGGTTTACATAAACTAACAATGAAAAATACCTCGGAAGCATTTCTTAATCTTAGTTAATGTTAACTTAGTAATACATTATTAAAATTAAAAGATAATATGGAGCCTTTTCACATTTCCTGGCTTCTCAGAAGCAGAAGTCATCATTAGTTGGTAAAGGTGAGCAGAAATTATAACAAATTTGTTTTATTATTATTATTTTTTTTTTTTTTTTTTTTTGGGCATTCACCCAAAACTGAAAATTCTGTCATTATTTACTCACCCTCATGTTGTTCCAAACCCATAAGACCTCCGTTCATCTTCGGAACACAAAT
>NW_015547654.1:793107-804184 GCF_001515605.1 Sinocyclocheilus anshuiensis
CCTCCACGTCACCCTGGCGCCATTTTGGAGAGTATCCACTGAACGTAAATTGCGTATGCTGTTCTGTGTCAGCTGCACCACGCGGATACGCTGTTTACGTCGTTTACGCTTTGATTTGAATGAAAACAATGTATCCGCTGTGGCACAGCTGACACAAAACGTCTCAGGTTACTTGTGTAACCATGGTTCCCTGAGTAGGGAACGAGACACTGCGTCCTCTAGGGGGCGCTATGGGGACGCCTCGTCGTTGAGGGTGAGTAATTAATGACAAAATTTACATTTTTGGGTGAACTATCCCTTTAATCATGTTAGTGTTATACATCAAGTAATAATAATAATAAAAAAGTTGCTAGAATTATGATTGTTAAAATGCCATCACAATGTGAAAATTATTTAATGGACGTGAGCTAACGAGCTAACAATGAACAGTTGTATTTTTATCAACTAATGTTAAAGATGAACAAATGCTGCAACAGATGTATTACTCGTTGCTAGTAATGTTAATGTGATGCATTAACTAATGTACTAATGTTAAATAACGTGTAACAATAAAGTGTTACATCCTAAACTATTGCATTGTTTGTATTGCTTTGTATTGTAAGTTTTTACGTTTAGATATCGTTTCCAAATACATTTTAATGTCAGTTTTAAATATTTAAAACATTTTGACATAATGAGCAAATATAATTAACATAATGAGCAAATATAATAATTATATATAAATAAGTACTAGATTTTTATCACCATCCAGTGCTAAACACTGTAGCATTACATCGGCTTCTACAAAATTAACAACAATCTTAGCTTCTTTTTGTAAATAATACTGTACATTACACTCACCTATCTACACATCATAACATATTTGATTTTATGTTGTATACTAACCCATATAAAAGTCACCTTGATATCTGGTGTGGATGCAGCATCATGCAAAAGCAAAAGCTTACAGCTACCAGTGCCACTGAAATGGGTAAATTGCAGTTTTCCATAATTAGTTTATTCCACTAATGTCATAATAGTGGGGTTACTGAGATAAAACAAGTAATTTTTTGGCTGATCATGTGATCTTGGCCCCAATTAGGCTACTGATATGAATGTAGGCTAAAACATTTTGAACATTCACATTACTATTAATGTCTCTATGTGTAAAACTTTTTAATGAGGAAGAAATTACTAAGTGCACTTTTAATGAGTAGAGACTCACATTATGAACAAAATGATCTGATCCAATGTGCTCCTTTGAACAGCTTGAATAAAAATAGGGATTAGGACAGAAGAAAATGTTATTCCTACAAATGTGCACATTTTTTATTTTAAGTTAATGAGCACAATATGATGAAATCCAGTGGAAGAATATTGCATCAGAAAAGCTCCAGTTTAATATTGACAGCTCTGGCAATTCCAATAAACAACGCTCTGAGGGACAGAAGTACAGTGCGTTTAATAGATTTGTACTATAATTTACCAACATAGCAATTGTTCAGCTGACAAAATAACTTTCCAAAGAAACTTTCAAGACTAGGCAAAAACACCATAAAATAGTTTTGAAAGTTGTGAGTTGTGAAAATTATGTGATATAGTAGGCCTACCTTTATACATTGAAAAAAACTTTTTTTGCTGATAAATTCAACCTAGCAATTTCCTTGACTAAGGTCTGTTGTTATATATTGCATAAAAATTAATGTTTTTAAGCCCTCATTTAAGTATGGCGAAAAATAGCGTGAAATACCATATCAATTTATTTGCATACTCTTTTATGATGTTTACATTGCAAAGCTTTGAAAAAATGTCATTATTTATTCACAGAGGCACACATTGCATTGTTGCTTAATACATTTGAATGTGACAGGGACAATTAGACATTTAGCTGAACTTTAGCTTCTTAACGTGAGCTTCAGTTTGAAGTTAATTGACTGTATTATTGTATTTTTGTTTAATATAAGCTTGACTGAGGTTAATTAGTTCTACTGCAGCCCCCCTTGTTAAAGATCCCTGCATTAAATAATTTATAGACAATTACCGGTGAACCAGAAACTTATTTGAAATGTAGCCTACATATTATTTTTTTCAATAGTCATACATTATTTTCTCTCATTTCTCCTTTGGTACTTACAAAAATACGCGTGGGGTCAAAAGGACAGTCATTGGTGATGGTTAGGTGACTCCTGCCATCACTATAGCCGCAGTAAGCGAGTAATCTCTTGTCGCCATGAATGATGGTCTTTACCAAGGACACCATCAGTCCAATGACTGAAGCGGCAGCCACTAGAACAGCTACAGCACTTGACACAAACAGTGACCAGGTCTAAAATAAAAGAGAGCTGTTTTAGCAATATTAGCAAAGAACAATCAACTCAAGTGCCAGGCAAAGGATTTGTCCTTGCAGGCTTCTCTGTATCACAGGGGTTTTGTCAATTCTGAGCTGTGAAGGCACTTGCAAGCTCTCTGACAAGCCAGTGATCAAACGCTAGCGAGCTCGACACAAGTCCTGATGAATGAGAGAGGAAGCAGGTGTGTGCCACTGAGACAGAAAGACGCAAGAGAGAGAAAAACGTATGGAGAAAACTGACAGAGAACACACAAACACATAAATCAATGACAACACTTCCGTGGGCTTGTTCTCTTTGATTCTTGAAAGAAACTTTTTGAAGTTGCTCAGGTATTGGAGCAACCATGGTGGATTAGCATAGGATGAAATTTGCATTTAATACAAATCCAGCTTTTATCTAAAGCACAGGTCTATGCTATTAGAACATGATGTTCATGAAAAAAGGGCTGAATTTCATTAAATACAAAATTATTTTCATAAAAAATTTAGAGCATTTTCCCCTCAAATTTTCTATATCATAATTTGTCCAGAAATATTTATGAGTTATGTTGAAACTCTCATTACATTTAAAACATTTAATAGTACAAACATATAATATAGTAATAGTAGCAGTATGGTATTAAAAGATTTACAATTTAAATTGTAAATGTACTGGAAATTTTTACTTACCAGCCCCCTGTTCTTCCTGTTTTTGGACAGAACAATAGTCAGTATACCAATAATGACACCCTATGGATAAACATAACAGCACATTATTCCGATTTATTCTTGGCCCCAAAATTATTTGAATGCACATATATTAATAAAATACCCTCATTTCAAAATGAATTAATGCCATTGCTCTAAAAAAATCATGAAATGAAAACAAATAGAAATTCTTAAAGAACAAATAGCACAAGCATATATTTCAAGTAACATATTTCACAAAAAGAAGTAATAGTCGTGAAAACCTGTTAACTGTAAGTTCCTGTACTATATATGGTGAAAAACTGTAATGGACATTTCATGTAATTTTATGGTAAAATACAGTTTTTGGAAGTGGAAAAAGAATGTATAATTTACAGTGAAAAACCGTAAATTAACATTCCCAGAAATCCCTGCGTTACATTTCACATTTGAAGTTTTTTTTTGTTTTTTTGAAATAACTATGTTTCTTCTTAGTTTTTTCTTACATTGTTGGTTGTATGTTACAGCTAATGTTGTTAAATTAATGTTTATTGCATTATTTCAGTATCCTGTGTTTTGTCATGATGGTGTTTAGTATTTGAGTGAATGACACTGTGCACCTTCTATATATGTTAGTATTTTCTTTCTTAGCTTGTGGAAAAGCTCCTTGTGATGCGCTTTGGTTCATCATGTGACTTTCTCATCACCACCTGCTTTTGGTGGTTATCAGTGTATTACAAAGGTATTAAACAGATGTCAGTATTTCAATAGGTTGGTATATTAACATTACATCAGTTATTGAAATACGGTTTCTAAATGTAAATTTAAGTTAAATCCGTAAAATCTAAAATGTTGCTACCATATTTTTTACAGCAAAATTCTGACAACCACAGCTGCCAGTTTTTTTTTACCGTACATTTTACAGGTTATTTTTTTTACAGTGAGGGTTTTAAATTATAAAAAGCATTTGGACACCTTCTGGTTGTCAAACATTAGTAGAAAATGTTCATTGTAGATGACCTACAGCTGTGGTTACTCTGCTATGTAAAATAAATAGCTTGTCTTTCAGTATGCAAAAAAATAAGATAAAATGAAGAGTTCAGAAGCAAAAGCCTAAGTGCCATTTGAACTTTTCACTTTAATGGCAATGAAAAGAATCTATTCCTTGCCATAAAAGTCAAATTACTGAATCTACACATAGGAGCCTGATTTTAGAAGAAATTTCAAACAGCACTTAGAGGCTTTTGCATCTGAACTCTTCAAATATTCCTCTGGTTGATCAGCTAATTGCCCACTTTACGTGAATATGTCGTGCCTCACCAGCAGGCCCGTTGCCAGGGCGATGATGTTCGAGATGGCGCTTTCCATGGCCTGTCCCAGCTGGAGGCTGAAGTATCTCAGCACCACACCATGGACCAAAGCACCCAGAAGGAAGTTCACATGCCCTACCAACACCATACTAAGGCCCATCTTCATCAGCCCCTTCTGCTCCTCAAGATTGCCACAACACACCCCTGAGGATGGAGAGAGAGAGCTGATGGGATACCAAATGGAGCCAAGAACTCTATGCTGAATTTACTGTTAGTCTATGAATTTACAGCCTCTCAACAACATAAACACTGAGTTAAGACTTGGAGAGAAGACAAGGGTCGTATTTTGACATGGCTGTGCTGACAAATGTTACAGATATTTTGCTGCTGTGCTCTGGAAAGGGCTGTGAAAGCTGAAGGAAAGATTAGAAGTGGAGCAGAGCGGTGTGGGTGGACATCATTTCACAGCAAACACAAAGGCTCCGCTGATCCACTGAGGACAAGGTTTGAGCTGCAGGAGAGATGTCACCTCAGTTAATCATTACACACTCTGTACACTCGGCACAGCAAACTCAACAGATAATGGTTAGACTTTTGGGAAAAGAAAAAAGTTTGTGACAGTGCTGATGTGGGAGAAGCTACAGTTATCATAAATTTCAAATATGATGTTCTACGTAATATGTCTTGCAGCCTGTTGTTTGTTTGGTACAACCATAAACAGACCTTCTATAAACCACACGCTTTACGACATATGAAACAGACTGTGTATGTATTTAAGAGACAAATGCATATTTAGTACAACTATTAATTATGGCTTTGCCAGTATTACAAACAGAACAAAAATTACCTGTCATTCTCAACACAGATTTAAATTCATTATGGGTGCATGAAGATTTATTATGGTTGTCTCAGTAACTCACCTGAATTCCCCATTTGAACAATTTCCAGTCCAGTCCTCGGTTAGGTCATGGCACTTCTGAATATATTCCAGAAGAGAGGAGCTGCGCCTCCTGTCACTACTGTCCCGATCACACATGTGTTTGTGTGCAGACTGAAGGAATGTGCCCCGGATATTCCCTCAGAGGCTGGGCAGTCTTTAGGGCTGGTGAGTTTATACATAATTTGTCAATGATTAGTTTACCTGTTTTAATATTCTGAATAATATTCAAACAACTGGATTTGGTTTGTCTTAATGCAATTCATAATTGCGCAGGATAATAAATTATGTCGATTCTCTCCACAAGATGTACACATACACAACAAAGGGGAGAAAAAATGCTACATTTGGAGAACATAATGTTTAAAATGAACTATGATTTATATATATTTTGTATAGGTCATGTATATAAAAATATTAATGCTTACTTTATTTCCACCAATTGTTTATTCCCTTTTACATTGTTCCCTGCTGAAAAAAGAAAAAAAAAAACTTAAAGGGATAGTTTGCCCAAAAATGAAAATTACCCCATGATTTACTCACCCTCAAGCCATCCTAGGTGTATATAACTTTCTTCTTTCAGATGAATACAATCAGAGTTACATAAAAAAAATGTCCTGGCTCTTTCAAGCTTTATAATGGCAGTGAATGGGGGTCGAGATTTTGCAAAACAGTGCTTTATAAACCGAAATCTCTAGCTTCCGCTAACTGTCCTACATGCGTTCATGAGAGAGTGGTGTTCCAGCGGAAGACGTAGGATGTAGGCGTAGCGTAAACTATGCCTACATATCTTACGTCATCCACTGGAACACCACTTTCTCGTGAACACGCATATGACAGTTAGAGGAAGCTGGAGATTATGGTTTACAAAGTTTTAAATATGGATATTTTTCTTGCACAAATGCATTGCTGCACTTCAGAAGACTTTTATTAACCCCCCAGAGCCTTGTGAAGCACTTTTTATGATGGATGGACGGATGCACTTTTTTGGGCTTTAAAATCTCGACCACCATTCACTGCCATTATAAAGCTTGGAAGAGCCAAGACATTTTTTTATATAACTCTGATTGTATTTGTCTGAAAGAAGAGAGTCATATACACCTAGGATGACCTGAGGGTGAGTAAGTCATGAGGCAATTTTCATTTTTGGGTGAACTATCACTTTAAGCTGTTTAGCTGGTTTTAGCTGGTCTTTCAGCCTGGTCATAGCTGGTTTAGCAGGCTGGTGTTAGAGGGGTTTTGACCACATATTTAGCTGGTCAGGCTGGTCTTAGCTGCTCAGCCTGGGAGACCAGCTGAACAACCAGCTAAACACAGCTTGGTCAGTCTGGAAGACCACTGTGATCAGCTTAAACCAGCTCTGAACATGATGGAAGACCAGCTAAAACCAGACAACCAGCTTAAGATTTCAGCAGAGTTTTTACAGCACACTCAAAGCATATAAGAGTGCAAAAGTGACAACTTTTAGAACAGCTGAATTAATTTTAATCTGTTAAGTGTAACAAAAATAATTTCTTCATTTGTAAAGGACATGATGACACATAAAATGGCAATGAAATTATTTTGAATAATTTGAATTTTATTTTGAATGCGGGCCATGTATAAGGTATGTTAACTACATCACAGGCCTACGAAGCAGGTAAAGGAAGAGCACCTCAACCCGTCTTGTAAAACAGAATGAGTAGATACTAGATACACATTTTACAGATCTTTATGTTTCTGTCCTGTGTCGTAGAGTGTAGCTAGAGCCGGTACTGCGGCTCTCTGTCCACAAGGCACAAGCATCATTACCATGTATACCAATGTATTAAATGCATCAGATCAGAATGTATACAAATATTTTTTTTTCTAGAAAATTATTTGTATTAAAAATATAAATATTGATATTATTGGTTATTTAATATTTTGATGGATTTAACATGCGCATAATTCAAAACTGTTACTGACTGACATTCATCATGAGTTTACAGTACAATACAATCTGCAGTGTGTAATACTTGTCACATCTGAAACCGTACAATAAACATCTTGTGATGTACTTTTGGCATTTATACTGATATATGATACTGTATTTCAAGATTCAAGAGAGATTCAAGATTTTTTATTTGTCACATACATGGTTATATAGGGAATATATGACCAGCAGTGAAATGTAAGTATAAGAGTTATGACATATTATATACATAGAGATATTATATGTATATATACATATATGTTACATAGAGATATTATGACACATTTTGTTTTAGACTAAATAACACAGCATTGTAGTCACAAATTGAGTTTTGATTAGGACCAGAATGGTTTTTGTCTTTGGATCACACACAATAAGCATTCATCTCAAACAAAGCATATTAATTTGGGGAGGGGAGGAAGTCCAGTTCAAGAGATAGTCAGCAGCACTAATAAAGTCTGAGGGAGGATGGTCAGCAGACTATAATAATATTGTCTCCTGGATATTATCTAGATTGTCTATGCAGGCCAGAGTTGCTAGATGGATCATCCGTTTACGTCTGTACGAGCTGGCACACTCATATCAGCCTTTCGTAATGAGGTACAGCTTCTCACAGAGGGGCAGCCACAGCAGGATGTGCACCAGGCTGGTGATCACCACGAATACTGTTAAGATGGGTTTCTATGTAGGCCGGGTCTCCTGAGGACAGGACTTCTCATTCAGACAATGAAAATGAACAGCACTGACAACTAAAGGTGACCTGACCCTCCAGAAAAGTATGTCATTTTTTCGTGGACCAAGAACTCTGTTGTGGATTATTGTGAATGAAAGTTCTGTTTAAACTGGTTTAATCATTGGTCAGAAATGATCAAACTCGGGCACTTATTCATTATAACTTGATTATTACTACTGTATATGTATATGTATTGTCATTTTTATTAGACGGGATGAAATGTTTTTACAATAAAACAAATAATACCAACATAACATAATTTGTTGCAACATTTGTTAGTTGTTCAGGCACTTATTATAACTTGATTATTACTATAATATAACTATAGAAAGCTATTGCTTTGTACTTGTGTGTGTGTGTGTTCTGTATTTTTTTATAAGACAGGATGAACTGTTTTAGAGTGAAACAAAACTGTTCGAAAAAAACGACATTAGTTAATGAGGTAAAATGTATGAAAAATGTTAAGCTTAATACATTTTTCATTTTAGAAAAAAGCATTAATGTGAGTGTATTATTTTATCCAATGCAATTAAAGACTAAACTGTACATTATATAGTAAAATATATAGTACGGAAGATTTTGTTCAGTCTGTCATGATTAATGCTTTTGTTTTTCAGACCTTGAAACCTCAGATTGGTTGTGCTGGTTGTAGGACTAGGACTACACACTGCAATAATTAAATGATATAGTATTAATATAACAACGATTTATTTGTGGTCAGCAGTTTAAACCTCATATTCCCAGTGCAAGCAACTGATTACTGATGCATTGTAAACATTCCTATTGCTATTGTATGAAAAAAGGAAAACACAAATCCGTACAGAATAGCAGTCCTGCGAAATCAGACAAATGTAAACAAACTTGACAAAAAGTAAATACACATTTCACATTTCACAACTACTCCCAACAATTTCCTCATAAGGACTTTCAAAATCTTTTTACATGTTATTAAATATAGTAAAAGAATGGAAGTATCTTCTGGCATCCACTTCCTGCGTCCACATGGGACCGACTGTCGCTGCGGGTGAGAGGTCAATTGTTGACTTCCATATATCCAGTAATATTATGCTGCGGCATCCCAGGACAATGTGACCCTCCTCGGATCACCTTCATTAGCTAGTTGAAGCGACTCGGAGTGCAAGTGAGCGCACGGGAGGGCCGGGATATAACCCAGGGTGTGCACCGACCGCACCATCTCCAACTCCGGCTGCAGTTTGACGGTAGCGCGGGGAGGTAAGGCGGATAACTGCGTGTAGGGCATATAGCTTTTCATGCTAGCGGCAATACAGTTACTCTAGCGCTCTGTGCATCAAAGCTGTGCTACTGAAGGCATATCACACCCGCAGTCATAACAAGTGACATAGCGAGACGCGAATCTGTTTCAAAAACTAGAGCAGTGACTTTTTTTTATTGTACTGCGTGACTTTCCGCGTTGTCTGCCAAAAGTAAAAGCCGTCCCCAAGTCACTGGGTTCAGCTGCAAGTGTGAAAACAAAGGCGAAGATAAAGCATTCTTGCATGCAGTTGCACAGCAGCGCGTGCCCGCTGGGGCTAGCCAGTTAGCGCGAGCCTGACACAAAATAAAGTCATGATTACAGACGTGCGTTAGCTGTTATTTGAGGTGGTTATTAAAGCAGACCGTAGCCGAGTTGTTTGCATCGTTACTCTAGCATGACTAACTGACACATGCTGACTGGCTGTTAGTAGTTATTGTGATGTTTTGACAGCCCCCCTTGTCCCCTGCGGGTGACTCCTCGACCATGCGACAGTGGTGCCTTCCTGCCGTGGCTCCACGCGCCGAACCGCTCCCAACGGGCCGATTATCACCTCAAATCTCAGGTAGGACAACAAATATGATGTGCAGACATTTTATATGAAGTTACTGTATACTACTAGATTTGCATCTCCTGAAGGAATGGCAGTGTTTGCAAAGTAGCAAAATAATTGATTTGTGACGTAAAAGGATAGAAAATAAAAATGATATGAGATTGACATTAATATGAAACATAAGAGAACAAATGGTCGTGTTCAGCGTCCCTTTTGCAGTTCAGTAATAATAATACTATTAAAAACTGTCATTATTTGCTTTCCCTCATGTTGTTCCAAACCTGTATGACTTTATTTATTCTGTAGAACATAAAAGGTGAATTTTTGAAGAACGTCCTTTTCCATATAAAAGAGTGAGCCTCAGAGGCACTGAGGCTGTCAGGCTTCAAAATGAGGGGAAAAAACATAAAAGTATTATCAAAGGGGTCCATATGACTTTTGTGATATAGTCCAAGCATAGGCAAAGCTTGGCGTTTGAGTTTGGGGGGGCCAAACCGAACCGGTGGATTTGGTCAGACGTACTTTTAAACACATTTTAGTTTTGCTATAGTAAATCTACATATTCTAGAGGTCTGCTACCCGACCCTAGCCCGACGGGTCCGAAATACTTTCGGGTTTGGGGTCGGGTTCGGGTTCGGGTTAATGTTTAATGAATAGCTTCGGGTTCGGGTCGGGCTCGGGTTTATAGCTAAACTAAAACTATATGCAGGCTTCGCTGCTTTCATAGACGCACGCACACACATTATTGCACACGACAACACAGCATGGAAACTTTTATTAGTAAAATAGCTTCGACAGGCTACTGACTCGCAATGTTATATTTCTCTGCAATGAGGGGGTAAAATCGCTGTTTTTGAAGGAACTCATTGCTTGTAGAGAGAGACGCGCAGACGCAGGTTAACACACGCAACTTTCATCCCTCTCTCTCTTTCTCTCTCTCGCTAATTCAAATAAATGATATAATTCATTAATTCAAATAAATGCGATCTTACCGCACTGCATCTCTGTGTCTGATTTAAAGCAGGCCGAATGCTAACGAACCTAACTGACGAAAATGACCATAATTTGCACGCTGGAATAATTATCGTCTTGTCGTATACAACCTTTCAAAAACTCGGCAGAATTTATGTGACCGCTGCACCTGATGTTCATAAACTTTCATAACTGGTAAGTGTTTTTTCTTTTGCCTTGTGAACTGGCCGAGCCTTAATGATTCTGTTTCTTTACATGTATTTGCTTACTGACCGTTGCATGCAATCGTGAAATACAGCATTTTTTTATTATTATTGGCTATTCGTTGGGGGGAAAAAAAAAAAAGATTT
>NW_015547654.1:804194-815099 GCF_001515605.1 Sinocyclocheilus anshuiensis
AACTGGTAATTGTTTTTTCTTTTGCCTTGTGAACTGGCCGAGCCTTAATGATTCTGTTTCTTTACATGTATTTGTTTCCTGACCGTTGCATGCAATCGTGAAATACAGTATTTTTTTTTTTTAAATTGGTTATTCGTTGTGGTGGGGGGGATTTCGGGTTCAGGCTCTAAATTTAACTGTGCCGCTCGGGTCGGGTCGGGTCAGACGATCTCGGGTTCGGGCTTCACTTTAAAGCCCGTGCAGACCTCTATCTCTCACTCATAGCAATCTAACAGTTGGAGGGGTGTGTTTAAGGATATTCTGCCCAAGCCGTCAAACTGACGTCATCAGAAAAGGAATGCCATTCCAGAGCCTCTCTCTCTCTCTCTCTCTCTCTCTCTCTCTCTCTCTCTCTCTCTCTCTCTCTCTCTCTCTCTCTCTCTCTCTCTCTCTCTCTCTCTCTCTCTCGCGTGCGTGTGCTAATTCAAATAAATTATATAATTAATTAATTCAAATAAATGCGATCTTACCGCACTGCATCTCTGTGTCTGATTTAAAGCAGGCCGAATGCTAACGAACCTAACTGACGAAAATGACCATAATTTGCACGCTGGAATAATTATCGTCTTGTCGTATACAACCTTTCAAAAACTCGGCAGAATTTATGTGACCGCTGCACCTGATGTTCATAAACTTTCATAACTGGTAAGTGTTTTTTCTTTTGCCTTGTGAACTGGCCGAGCCTTAATGATTCTGTTTCTTTACATGTATTTGTTTACTGACCATTGCATGCAATTGTGAAATACAGCATTTTTTTTAAATTGGCTATTCGTTGTGGTAAAAAAAAAAAAACGAAAATGCAAATATTTCCACATAGTGAGGTAGATATGTGGGGGCGTGTTAGAACGAGCTGTTTTAGGGGGGCATGGCAGAGTCTTAACTTTGATAAAGAATATCTCTTTGGTTTTGAGACTTTAGTCTTTGCAACTTCAGGGATCTTATCTATGCACAATCAGCTTGTAACACTCCAAAGAGAAAGGAAAACTTGAAATCGCATCATATGACCCCTTTAATATCTTCATCGGAGTTTTTCGTTGTCTCCAGATTTCTCTGCAGTTCGTGTATGTTGTTAAAAACGCGGAACATCATTTTATTCCACACAACAGGCAAGCATTACAGTTAAGTCTATTATCCACCACAATGCAGATTCTTCACGTGACAATTCTTACGCAAATGAGATTGAGGGAGACGTTAAGTTTGTTTTGATTTATTAATTTACTTACAATAACAATTTAAAATGTATTAACTTTTACGTATTCACTTTTACATGTATTATTAACTGCATTATATGCATTTTTACTTCATAGAAAAAACTTTATAAATAAATATTTAGTAAAATTCTTAAATCGCTACGGGGGAGCCATGCCCCCCTGGTCCCCCCACAAGCTACACCCATGATTCCAAGCCTTATGGAACAGCTTTGTGTAATCCAGTTCAATTCACATTTATTTGTATATTGTTTCAAAAGCAATATACAGCCCCACCTCCATTCATAGTATTGTTTTTATTTATTTTTTAATCAATGGGATGAGTTGGGTGTGAGACTATCTGTTTTGCTGACCAATGGGAGATTTTTACAGTTCGATAGATTGCAACAGTGTCCACCCACTTTTTTAGCAGCTTTGGTTCCGAAAGTATTTTTCTTTCATTTTTCTCATAGGGTTTAAAAAAAAGTTTAAGATGTTTAACCGGCTATGAGGTGAATCACAACATTGTAAACTTTGAAGCAAATTTTGAATCAAAACAAAAGGCACAGGAATGTTTATTTTAATGGGAGAAATAACTACAATCTCATGAAGCATTACAAATGACATAAAATAATGTTGAAACATAAAACTAGTAATATAAAGATGTTTATGCTTATGTTGCTTGTTTATATATATATATACAAACATAAACGTAAGCAATATATTTTATGTTTATTGCAAAATGTACATCCATACAAATATCTAAGTTTGAGAGCATGGGGAAACTGATTCTGTTATTGGATAATGTGGTTCATGGAAGTGGGCAGGCGCTAAAGAATTATTTTGGCGCAATTTTCTTGTTGTGATTCTCTGCTTGGTGGAGATTTCTCTGCAGAATCATGGGTAATCTAGCTTTTAGATATTCTGCTGTTAAACACAACTTTAAAAAATAAGTTTAAATCAATTAATATCCTTTAGCTTATAGCACGTCTATAGCACGTCTATCTTTAATGACTTGAAATTTAGTTAAAAATCAATTCTCCTATGAAAAAAATAATTTGATTTTTACTTACGTAGAATGGAATCATTCTACAATCTGCTATTTTTGCTGTTCTTTGTGGTCACACTAGTAATGCAGAAATGACACGCTTCTCGTATAAAGAAGTGAAGGTCAATATAATTATCAACACAACATAATTAGCTTTATTTTTACCCTGTCTTGTCCTGCAGATGTCAGGATGGAGTGTTGTGATGTGGAGCCGCGCTATACCATTGAACAGATTGACCTGCTCCAGCGTTTAAGGCTGTCAGGGATGACGAAACCTCAGATCATTCAAGCCCTTGAGTCTTTAGAGAGGCTCGATCCAGACCATCGTACCCCATGCTGCAACAATCACTCGGCCCAACCCAGTGCCCCTACCTCCGCAGCCCCTGCTGCTCCCTCGTCCTCTTCCTCTTCCTCCTCCTCTCTTACCTCAGCCACCACACAAACCCCTGTTATGGATGCTGCATTATCACCTAGCAACAGCTATGATGCCTCGCCCCCACCCATGTACCCACCCAGCGGAGTTCAGAGGTCGTTTAGTTATGACTTGGCAGAAGAGGACTGGGATCTGGAGGAGAAGGTGGAGGAATACATGAGGTATCTTTTATGAGCTGCTTCTGTGGGCTTCTCTTCTCAGGTCTACTGAGAGGTAGAGATTAATATAACAGCTAATAATGACAGTGAATGTCCCTGAGCAACAGTGTAATTTTCAGAGAACAAGAGCCCTTTCTGAATCAGGTCAGGTGGACATTTGGTTCAAATGGATACTTTTTCTGTTACTTTTTTGGCTCTGGAGAATGGCACATAAAACAGTATGTTCCCCATTTAAGGCAAGACACACAGGTGAATAGGGTAATGATTAACTAAAAGAGATCACCAATACTTCTCCAGTTGATTGATAACGTTAAGAATTGCAAACTTTTTTGTAATACAAGTTTTCTGAAATGTTATGCAATACTCCAATACGCAAAAGAAGCATTATCTAATAAATATGCACTCATTTCCTGAACAGAAATCTGAACAATGTAAAAAGCCAGGTTCAACATTTTTGTTTTAATTTATTGAAATATTAAATTCAAAGGTTTTTACAATCAACAGACAGAAAACAATCACCATATTTTTAGGTATAAAAGCTAAATGTGAAAATCTTTGTTGTAATTCATGAATAGTTGAAAGGTTGGTCTCTTTTTAAAGTATACAAACAGCAGATTATTGAAATGAAAGCATTTCAATAAATGAAAGTGTAAAACGTTTACTGTAAAGAAAATGCACTGTACAATAAAATAAAATAAATCTTTTCTAAAATTCTTTGGAATCTAAAATTGCTGTAAAATTAAAGCTATATGTCTAACTAATTAATGTTCCGAATTTGAAGTTGATATCACAAAAATTGAGGTTCCTGTGAGATTTTGTTTAGGTGCTATATCAAAACTCCATTGAATGTTTTAAATGCATTTTTTCTGTCACAAACGTATACATTTCTATCACGGTATTACCTCTACCACAAAATAAAATGCTTGTCTTTGTTTGGACTGTAGGAGGGACAGCAACCTTGTAAAAGAAGAGATAAAGGCTTTTCTCAATAACAGAAGGATCTCGCAGGCAATTGTGGGACAAGTCACAGGTACTCTGAATGCTTTCTGTCTTTCAGTGGAAAAAGTGTAGCCAACAGAGGCAGTTTTCTTATCATGCAAACCATCAGAAAATGGGGTACTTAAAGTATTGTTTTTACATCTAAATCCATTAAACATATTTATTTACTATACATTCACAAAGTATTAATTATTTCCTGTGCTGAACAGGAGAAATATATTATACATATTTTAATTTTTTTACATGTCAAGGCTGCTCCAAAATTTTGCCTATCAAGACTGTCAGACAGAGAAAATCTAGGCCAACCACAAATTTGATAACCCAAACGTTGACATGAAGGAACAAACTGCAAGCATGTGAAACTAGTGCATGTGTGACAAGTGCATAGAGAAATTCAGACAGATATCGAAAATGTCTGCACAACAAAATCACTGGAAACAAACTGTGATTACAAGTTTAGTTTGCATTTCCTTGCATTTTACTTTATTTATTACACAGATTACTCTTTATACAGTGAAATATCTGCACTGGATCTCATTAAATACACAGAGTACAGATTGGGTACAGATGTGCTTGTAGTATCGAATTCAGTTTATTTCAAGGACTTTCACTTTTCTAAACATAATAGTGCGTGTCAAAAAAGTAAGATGTTTGTTTGAAATTTAAGTTTGTTGTGAGTCAATATTACATTGATCACATGCTATTTAACAATTTTATGTAAACAATATTTTAGAAATGGTTGGACCTTGTATATCTTTGTAAAATCACACCAATTAAATGAAGCAAGCAATCTTATTTTAGTATTACTTATACTATTAGTATTTTGAATTAGCTTTTATTTTTATATTTGCATTTTTCATTGTAATTTTAGTTATTTTACATGCTTTTGGTATTGTATATTACTATTTTGTTTTTCAGTTTTACTTCAGTTTTATTTTTTATTTATTTTCTAGTTAGTGATTTTAGTGCTAAAACTTAATTATTTTAATTAAGTTGCAAAGGCAACATTTCTAATTTTTGTTTAGTTTCTAGTTTTTCATCTAACATTTTTATTTAATTTAATTTAAAAAATGTATTTAAATTAACAAAAATGTTTTTAATAGTTTTAGTTACCGATAATAACCCTGGCATGGCATTTCCAGAGTATTTGGTTTTATTTTGGTGCGTTCTACTTTTCCTGCCATTTCTTTCACTGGTTATTTTCCTTTTTATGACTGTATGATATTCTGCAGGTATCAGTCAGAGCTACATCTCTCAGTGGCTTCTGCAGCAGGGGCTGGAGATGAGCGACTCCAAACGCAGGGCGTTCTATCGCTGGTACCTGCTGGAGCGCAACAGCCCAGGTGAGTTGTGGTTCCTCTGCAGGAAGATGATTTGCCAAACATAAGGCAGTGGCCTGAATTTTGGACTTGGGGCTGGCTTAAATAGGAATACAGTTTTATGTTTAGTTTTTATTTTTATTTATTTTTTGGTCTTCATTTGCTATTCTGCCTTATCTTCCCTATATAGTTTGCATGGTCCTTGAGGGCTTTACATTAAAGAAATCAGAACTGTGTATTGGAAGGACATGCTATGTTGCCGCACTGAATTGAAATTCAATCAACTGGTGTCATTTCCCATCAATTATGCACTTAGGTTAATGCTGTTTTTGGCACATTCAAGAAGTGTAGGTTGTGTGAGTCGGAAATGAGCCTTAAACCCTTTTAGGCTGTAACACTGCCAACACCCGCATCATCTCGCATTTATAATATAAAGAACGTGTTGATGCGTAAAGGAGCTAATTAAGTAATGTGAAGCCCTCCAGGACCACTTCTGCTCTCCATCTCCCAGGTTAGACCTTCTTCTGTAGCTCTCAGTCCTGATCCTGGGTTTGTCAAATGCTGGTTTTCATGTCCTCTCTGCACTGAAGTGCAATTAACACCTGACCCTACTAACAGAGCCCTGAGCATGACGCTTTTACATTCTCTACAGCGCTAGAGAATTGAGCATGGCTCCAAGAAACTAATCACTTTGAATGTCTATTAACACTGTTATATACAATGAAGTTTTCTCGAAGGATTTTCATTGAGCTCTGTTAATATTTGTTAACGGACGTCACCATTAACAGCAAGTTTTCGGCCCTCGAAGGGACTCTGGTTAACACAGTTTTCTGATTGCCTAAATGGGTTAAAGGAATCAGAAGGAGTGAAAACCAGCATGCTCAGGTCCCCAGGAGCAGGACTGACACTCCCTGGAATAGGCAGAGAGAACTGCTGATGCACCTCCTCCCCTGGTACTCTGCTCACCAGTCCCAGTCAGGTAACGTCCATGCAGCAGGGAAACACAGCTTCAATTCAGTACACCTGGTTCGGGAAATTAATATTTGTTCTCTTTGAGTCTTAAGCCACCTTTTCACAATCTCCAAAAATAATAGACCAGAAGTCATTCATTTCCAGTGGAGAGTAGTACGGCAGGTGCGTGGAGTTCTGATCGTATGCATAAGTGAAATTTCAGATCTGATTTGAGCTTCGGATGAGTTGAAATATTTTAACTGGAGTTCTGATCGTATGCATAAGTGAAATTTCAGATCCGATTTCAGCTTCGGATGAGTTTAAATATTTTAACTTTTGCAGCTAGACCATATGCGATTCTAATAAGATATTCTAAAAAACAATTGTGAGATTAGAATTAACAATATTCTTGCACTAGTACATTATTCTTTAAATACTATTTTCGTAAAACAGGCAGTTATAAAAAATCTGAAATACTAATTACAAAATTCATTAAGTTGATTAGCTCTAGAAAACCCATTGGGCTTTTCTTTCAAGCGTATTGCGGTCATTTGTTTTGTGTGGAAATACACGTGCGTCACAACCAGTTGCGACTGCCACTAGGGGGCGAAATGCGACAAACGTCCGGAACTAGTGGAAAGGTGGTTTTAGAATCTTTTAGAATGGCTCTTTAGATTTCATAGAACATTACACTCTCATGGTGTTCTAAACCTGTATGACATTCTTTCTTGCATGGAACACAAATGCAATGAAAGTGGATGGGGACCAGGGACCATTTTATGGAAAAGAGCAGCAGACAATCTGCTTTAAGTATCTCCTTTTGTGTTCCATGGAAGACAGTCATGCTGTTTTGAAACAACTTCAGAGTAATTAAACAACAAAAAAATGCTATTTTTGGTGAACCATCCCTTTATTTGTATTTAACTACATGTGTGGTGACTTCATATTTGCTTGTCTTTTGGTTTGTATGCGTTTTAAGTTCTATATTCCCTATTTTTGGATAATGTTCATAACAGGTGCCACACTGTCCATGCGTTCACTGGTTAAAGAGGAGCCTGACTGGAGGTTGGCTGGAAGCCCCGCAGACAGGGCAGCAGTTGGGCCTTTTAGACCGCGCAGAGGTAGTCGCTTCACCTGGAGAAAGGAGTGCCAGTCAATCATGGAGAGGTAAATCACAGAGCATTACTGTCTTTGGCACTATTCAGACAGTAATTGTTTCTCAGGGTGACATCTGTAAAAGAACATTTGCATTACTCCTTTGAGCTAAAACTCTCTAAAACGCAGACATGTTGCCGTTAAATACAAGTCTCGTTCTTTTTTTCAAGTAATCCGTTTCTGTACATATAGGAAATTATTTATGAGAGTGATAAGCACATAATACAATGGAATTCACTCCAATATGTGCATTTATAACATTATTATCATTTTTCTTTTTTTCATTCTTTTAAACAATTTTCTTGAATAATTTCAAGTCCAGTGGTTGATTCACCATAGGAATTCTGAATTTTAATGGCACAAACCCCATATTTTTGTAGTGAGGTATGGTGGCAGTGTACCCTTAAATATGGAATATTTTCTTCATTCACAAGCATTTTTACACTTAATGTCATTGTCATAAACATTAAGTAGCCTGTTTTATTTATCTGCAGTGTTACACAGTGTTCTCAGGCCTTCCTTTTGGTTGAACAATGATCATGATATCACAAGTCTTGTTCTGATTCGCTCTGTTTGTTCTCAGTTTCTTTATAGAGAATCAGTATCCTGATGAGGCCAAAAGAGAGGAAATTGCCAATGCTTGTAATGCTGTCATTCAAAAACCTGGTAAGTGATTGCAATCAGTATCTGAACTGCCTCAGACCCAGACTAGTTGTAGCGTTGCCATCTTTGTTGCAAATGTTCCCCTGCCTCACTGAATGTATAAATGCCTTTACGTATTGATTGAAATGATTAATTTCTTATATAAATGTTGTTTCAGGATGCAAACTTTCAGAATTTGAACGAGTCACTGCGCTCAAAGTGTACAACTGGTTTGCCAATCGGAGGAAGGAGATGAAGAGACGTGCCAACATAGGTGAGACGGCAAGAATGATGGTCTGACAGGTTGTCACTCATTTTAAGTGACACAAGCATTAAACGATTATCTAGGAAGCCTGAAGTTTTCTACTTTTCTCCAGTACTCTATGTGGAATATTCCTTACATTAAGCCAACAAAACAGTTTTATTTTAAGAACAAAATCAAGAACTATCTATCTGTGGGCCCCCATCCAGTAATGAACCCTGGCTACTAAAAATAACTATTTATACACTACTGTTCAAAGGTTTGGTCTCTAAGATTTTTGTAATGTTTTTGAGTCTCTTATGCTCACCAAGTCTGCATTTATTTGCTAAAAAATACAGTAAGAACAGAAATACTGTGGAATATTATTACAATTTAAAACAACTGGTTTCTATTTGAATACATTTTAAAATGTTAAATATTCCTGTGATGGCAAAGCTGAATTTTCAGCAGCCATTACTCCAGTCTTCAGTGTCACATGATCCTTCAGAAATCATTCTAATATGCTGACTTGCTGCTCAAGAAATATTTCTTATTATTTCCAATGTTGAAAACAGCTGCTTAATGTTTTTGTGCAAACAGTTTTTTAGGGTTCTTTGATGAATAGAAAGTTCAAAAGAACAGCATGTATTTGTAATAGAAATTGTATAATTCTATTATTCATTAATTTGTAAGTCGCTTTGGATAAAAGCGTCTGCTAAATGACTAAATGTAAATGTAATGTAAATGTATTATAAATGTCTTTACTGTCACTTCTGATCAATTTAATGCATTATTGCTGAATAAAAGTATTCATTTATTTAAAAAAAAATCTTACTGACCCCAACATTTTGAACAGTGTATATTAGTGTAAATCATGTGACTTGTCTACAGGTAATTAGGTGATGTTATTTTGGGGGAGCATTAATCAGTTTGACTTTTTTTTTTTCTTTGGCCCTTTGATATTAGCCTTTGCAGTGTGACTGCTACATATGAACTTTTGAACTGTCATTGTTAACATTGTTAATACACTTTCTGTCTCTTTTGCTCAGAGGCTGCCATACTGGAAAGCCATGGGATAGAGGTGCCCAGCCCCAGCTGCCACTCCAACAGCGAAGAGGTCGAGACTCAGGAGTTTGGAGATCAAGTCATGAGTCAGCGGTTCTCTGAGCAGGTTAGAGGTTGTTGTTGTTAATGCACTACTTGGACTGCTTTTGTGGTCAGGATTGTTCACTTGAACGTGATGTGTTTGTATCCAGGAGGAGCTCTCTCAGAGAAAAGATATTGAGCCAGAAGGTGCCATGCTACCTCCTGTGGAAGTGGTGTCTCCTCCAAGCCCGACCTCTCAACTCATGGAGCGGAAATTGAATGAATCAAAAAGGGAGGCTACTGATGACGATTAACCAATGAGCCGAGTCGTATTTTTGTTCCAAAGTGGCTTGACGTGGTTGTTCTCAGCCAAGCCTGACACTCTAAATTCTCTGGTGCCTCTAGTGGTAGGGAGGCCACTCTTATGTATCTACAGTAATCACGCTTGTAGTAACGGCAATATTTACTCTATACCGTATATCGTGCATTCCAAGACAGTCTTAACGCTTCCCGCAAGAGGGAAAGATGCGTAAGGTGCAAACTAGTAACTTTCTCATTCTGCTAAAGCTGTTTGCTTTCATTTCTCAGTGTTCTCATATACAACAGTTTCACCTGTTATTATCTCAAGCGAGCAGTCTAGAGAAACCTGCAGGACAGGTGTTTAATTTGACAGAACGGCCGCACTGAACCCAGTTTGGAGTCTGTGTGAATTTTAAGAGCTTAACAGTCTCTTAATTGTCATATGCAATAGTTAAAGGATGAGATTGGATAGATACACCCCTAATAGACATGCCAACTCAGGTAGAACTTAACTTGGCAATTAAATGAGAAGTTTTCACCATAATAGAAATCAGTGTTTCTCACAATATTGGTTCATTGGGTAGAAATGTGACCTGCCTCAAGCATACAGGATTGTGTACATATTGTTTTTGACTTTTTTCTTTTTTTTCAGATGTGATCTGGAAGTAATATTCAGATTATCATGGCTCTGTTTTTGTATACACATCGATTGTAAGCTCTTTGTATCCAGCTACTTAAGCTATACTGACCCTGACTAGTGTGAGGGGTCTAAAATGCTTCAGAAGTTTCCCCCCTCAAGTATTATTTGCTATAAGCATCATTTATTTACCTCTTTAATAAGGTAATGCAGTATGTAAAACTACAAGTATAATAGTAGCATTTAATGCAACAAGCTGCTTTTCAATGGATTGATATCCACGGTTTGTTTTTCTGTGTCTTAATGAAAGCCAAAGCTAGGCCAAGTTGTAAAATAATGCTTTTTACATGAACAGTGTCAAATAGACTTGACGATTGCTTAAGGCACATCATCATGTCTCGTGAGAAGCGCTTTGAGCGTGCAAAGGCTATAAGCTGCACAGTATTATTCTGGCCCGTCAGCTCTGTACACAAACAGGATTCAATGCTGCACGCTGTCAAGGCCCCCTACTCTATGCTTTTTCCTAATGATATAAAACAATAAAATGAATAAACAAATGTAATGTTGAGTTTTAATTCAATTTAAGTTTGAGAAGGATTTGAAGAAAGTTTTTGCATGCTAATTTTACCCTTTAGGTAAAACAGGTAACATAACTGAGCCCAAGTTTGGGGTTGGTAAGATTTATATATATATATATATATATATATGAT
>NW_015547654.1:815442-821791 GCF_001515605.1 Sinocyclocheilus anshuiensis
TTTAAAAATGTAACATTTCTTTGATGTCAAAGTTGAATTTACAGCATTCTTGACGCTTAAGAATATCAATGTTGGACACATTTGTACTGCTTAATATTTCTGTTCAAAATAACAGCATTTATTTGAATGTGTACAAATGTTAGAAATGTTTAAAACAATCCTTTCTCTTCTACTGACTTTGCACCTTCAAAATGTAAGTAAAAATGTACGCACTTTACCGACTGTAATCCTGTCAAATCAGCTGTGACTGGTTTGTTTTAAACTTATTTTTATTAAGCCTATGACTTTTAAACCAACTGCATGGCCGTAGCCAGGCTTTGAAAATTAGTGAGGTCCAGGGGGTTTCTATAATAACCCCCTTATTATAGAATTGTGCTATAATATAACCCCTATAAATACAACTAATTAAATACACTATTAACACTTTAAAAGAGACAGAAATGTAGATGTTTGTGAAAGATGTTTTCTCTGTTTTGGAGGGATGATCATTTTTATTGCATACCCTATTTATTGCATCAAAATTTGTTAATACTTTACTATATTTATGGTGTGGATAATTTTTATCAGTTGTTTATTATTCATGCAACCATACATATTGCTGTTATAGTTTTATTTATAACCATTATATAGCTGATAACTTTGTCTAGTGCTCTTATGAATGTTTATAAAGCATGATTTGTGAAAATTTAACTACTATACTGAATGACGTCGCATGGACTTCTTCATGGCTAGTGTTTGCTATTTAATTTCATTCTGTAACCTACTTGTTCTACAGATCTCTGCACTAGTGTTAAATGCTACAGATTTTGACAGCGTTGATAACGTTTCTGACAGATAATATCATGATTTTTTAAAATATTTTTTTGCGTTTCCCTTACCGAATGTCGTATCTTGTCAGCAATAACCTGTCCATGGACTTTTTTGATTACTGCCAGTTTAAGTGCCGGCGATGCAACGTTGCCAGATATTGCTATTAAAATAAACAAAAACCTATAAATAAAAATAAACCGAAATTATTTAAAATCTTTTGCAAATAAGATAAGATAAAGATATCGCTGACCCTAAGCCGCAAATTCCTACTTTATTAACTATCTTAAGTGTTAAATGAAGTGGAAAAGACAAGTAAAAAAACGCTTATAATAGCTGGAGCTGGCAACACGGAGGCTGCGCGCTTGCGCCCTCACTCACAACTCTCTTAAGCCTCGTTCAGTCCTCCAGCGTCTAGCTGCGACCATTTTTATACCATGGACGCTAAACATTCTGAATTATACACGCAGACATTCATATTAGGAGTTTAACAGCAAATTAGTCATTCAGAGAACAAATTTTATATTTGAACATGAAAAATTTACTGAGGTCCGGACCTCGGTGACCTCAGCTGGCTAAGGCCCTGTTGTATGTAGTTTTGTGTGTTTTTGCGACTTTGGAGCCCCCTAGTTAACTGAGTGGAAATCACTGTCATAAATATAGCAATACATGTTAATTTGTTGCTGCAGTAAAGCAATCTTTTCGCGTAATTTCGTACCTGCTCACCGAATTTACATACTCTTTGAACGGACTTTTAGCGGGAATAAGCGTGAGAAAGATACAGAAGCCATTCACTTTATTAGAAGTCAGGATACCAGCAGAATGATTTTGAATTTGATACTTCAAGGTAAGAGAAAAAACTTATAGTTGCTTTAAAGTGCAGCCTTTTACCCTGATATTTACTGATATCTGGTAATTAAAAAAACAAAAATATGAAGGTAGAATGACGTCAAAAAGATTTGCATACGCAGGGTAATATTTGTGGAAGTGTACATAAGACTGTAAGCGTAAATTAAATTTGCATGCGCAAGAGAAGCTTTGTAAAGGTGTAAATCGCGTTTCAAGCGCAAGAAAAAATGATTTGCAGCATTTTACTGTTATTCGTAAGTGTAATTAATGTATTGTGAAACTGCAGCTTCATGCTAACGCAAAATAAATATGATCTGCATGCTTCTGACTTCCATTTTTCCGCGCTTACACTTTTGGCACGTTTTTTTCGCCAAAAGACGGTCGTATGCAAATCTTTTTGACGTCATTCTACCTTCATACAAAAACAAAAACATTGGTGTAACTTTGCACTTCAGACTCAAATGTGAATGGCTTTAAAAATCGTATATAGCCTAGCAGTAATTCAGTTGTCAGTGAGTCAGTAAGTCAGTGTCAGTGGTGGACGATGATTGTGCTGCGGCATTTCCTTTTCGGTAGAATGGATGCCTAGTTCCGCCACTGAATGAAAAAAAAAAGTAATTGGTAAAAATGTAAAAAGTCAGTTCTGACTTTTTTATTCTCAGATAAACTCGCAATTGCGCGTTATAAAGTCAGAACTGCGGTATATAAACTCGCTATTGCGAGAAATGCTAGATATAAACTCACAAGTCTTTTTTTCGCAGTTGCGAGTTTATATCTCAAAATGTTTACTTTTTTCTCAGAAATGTGAGATATAATCTCGCAATTGCAAATTAAAAAATCCTATGTGTTTTACTCTAGAACACCCTGGCTGGACTGCGGGGTGATGTTTGATGGTTTCAGTTTTATGATGTCTACCACTGTCAGCTTTTCTTTACTTTCTGTTCTAAATTCCCTATGTATGTTTATAGGGGAAGGACTTTTATTATGAATGTGTGCTGCTAGTTGACGTGAGTTTCCGCTATTCCGATTTACTTTCACTTTCACTAGCCGCACTTTGACGAGCGTCTACTCCATCCAGGACCTGATAGGGTCTTTTCAGAGCTACGTCGCCAGTTCTGGATTCTAAGGGGCAGGCAAGGCATCAAACGACACCAGAGAGAGTGCGTAGAGTGCCAGAAGTGGAGAGCTAAGCCGACTCTACCTATTATGGCTGACTTACCATCAGCTCGTCTGCGATTATACCAACCTCCCTTCTTCTCCACTGGAGTCGACTGCTTCGGGCCCTTCGTGGTCAAGATTGGCCGTCGCACAGAGAAGCGATGGGGCGTCATCTTCAAGTGCCTGACGACCAGATGCATTCACCTTGACCTACTCAACAGCATCGACACTGATGCATTCTTACTGGCATTAAGGCGCTTCATAGCACGTAGAGGAACCCCGTCCGAGATCCTCTCAGATCAGGGAACCAACTTTCGGGGAGCCGAGACCGAACTGAGAGAAGCTTTCAAGGAGATGGAGCCCAGACTGCAGGAGCAGCTGGCTAGCTACCAGATCACTTTTAGGATGAATCCTCCCGCTGCACCCCACTTCGGAGGCATATGGGAAAGGGAGATCCGATCGGTAAAGTCTGCACTACGAGTAGTCATCGGGAGCCAGTCTGTGCCTGAGGATGTCCTGCAGACTGTACTGATTGAAGTTGAGGGTATCCTGAACAGCAAGCCCTTAGGATACGTCTCATCAGACGTGGCAGTCTTGGATCCGGTTACCCCCAATACACTTCTCATGGGGCGGCGAGACGCCTCACTTCCCCAGGTGATTTACACCCCTGAGCCCTTGTCCAAGCGTCGTTGGCGTCATTCCCAGACTATCGTTGATCACTTCTGGTCTTACTTCACACGACATTACCTCCCGGGTCTCCAGACTCGCCAGAAGTGGCAGCGGGTAACTCAAGATCTAGCTGAGAACACGGTGGTCATGATAATCGACCCGCAGCTTCCCAGAGCCCAATGGCCAGTTGGTCGGGTTATCAAACTGATACCCAGTGCTGATGGACACATCAGGTCAGCTCAAGTACAGGTCAATGATCGCCTATACCTACGACCTGTGGCCAAACTTGTCAGACTTCCCGCACTTCCGGATGGAGGTGAAACGGACTCTAACGACTAGGGAATTTATCTTTAGACATATTAGCTATGCTAATCTGGGGGCGGCTGTTCTAAATTCCCTATGTATGTTTATAGGGGAAGGACTTTTATTATGAATGTGTGCCGCTAGTTGACATGAGTTTCCGCTATTCCGATTTACTTTCACTTTCACTAGCCGCTTGATCCGCCATTTCTTCAGGTGTTAATGTGCGTGATTGAATAAAGACCACATTTAACACTTTGTGGCCTTAAGTTGTACAATATCCAATCCAATTGGAGCAATGTTGTGCCATCTGCTGTGAACAGTTAAATACTTCAGATAAAGAGTTGAACAGTGCCCTGTCTCCTGTCGCACTTCTTACCCGAGTCCCGTGGTGGATTAGCATCAACACCCCTACCGATCTATTAGTCCCGTTCACTTTCTTTTGCTCTCATTGGATGAATGACAAGGTTGAATATGTAATGCTATTGAAATCTTTTTTTTTTCCATCGAACTAAAGAACACCATGAGTGCAATAACATTTCAAAGGAGTAACTTCAGGCTTCCCAGTCAATCAAAATTATTATGGCTTACATAGTTTTATGCATTGTAATGATGCCCCTTTTGGCAGAGATTTTATTCTTGCACAAGATCTGTAGCTAAGGTGAAAAGACAGAACAAGCTGTTACTGGATTGATATGTGTAAATGGAGACAGAAGAGTCATCCTCAGGGTCATGTTGATTGGATTGTTGCTGTCCATGGTGCTGCAGGTGTACGTGTATTAGAGTAACACTGCATGTAATAGATACTGACTTTCATGCACTTTTTGTATAAAGCGGGGTTATACATCTCTTCAAAGATCACAGGAACATGATCTTGAAAAATGAAAAGAAAACTGTCTAACAGAATCTCTGAAAACAGCTATTCTGAATGCTTCTTTGTCACAGGGATGATGGATTGTGGAAAATCACACAACTTCACAATCAAGGCGTTGGGGGTGTTTACACTAGAATGGCTAAATTGCCCTGGCAAGTATTATTGTGGTGGATCCATAATTGCAAACAAGTGGAAAGTATTCTCTGCAGCTTACTGTCTCTTCCTGTAAGTACACTCACAAACTCTTTGTACATTTCCAGCTGAAATATATAACAATAAAAGTATTTTGCTGTAGCTAGTCAAAATTCAAGACACGATGCCCACAATAACATAAGCCATTTTCAATTGGAAGTTAAACTAAAAGGAACATGATTTTACATGATTAAGGAATATTCAGTTTCTGTCCTCATGTCTAAATATGTGGCATGAGTATGTGTGTCAGTTGTCAATTATAATTTTTAATAATTTGTTACTTGTTCTTTCTCTGTTCTTCTAATGTGTCTGTGAAGTCTGAATGTTTTTAGTGAGCAGCATCTGTGGATGCTCACGGTTGCTTCATTTACCTTTCACTCTGGACTGGCAGGGTGATTCTGGAGGTCTACTTATGTGTGAGGCTGATAAACATGATACCCGTCAGGGATCACTAGCTGGGGATTGGGCTGAGCAGAACCTGATAAGCCAAATGTTTACACACACATTTCTCACTATCTTCACTGGATTAAGAGCTCCATGGACAGTGGTATAAATCGGTGGTATCAACCGTATTTTATTTAAAAGCTGAAGATATTAGAAGGCTTTTTTATGCATTAAAAATATTATTATTTTAATTTTGCGTAACCAAGAACCTCAAGCCTCACTAATGATGTAACTGCTGTTCACTTGAGTATTCAGATGATTTTGTCAGAACATGACCAGTAGAGGGCAATGATGTTTATTAGAGGATGAGATACTGTTATCACTGTATCTTGTAAGTAAACCGGTTTGATAGGCTCTTAGATTTTATTGTAAATTACAAATGAGTGCATGCAACCCAAGGCTGTCTTCATTGTTGTTTGAAGCTTTAATTGTTTTTTTTTAATTTTATTTTTTATTTAGTCATTTAGCAGACGCTTTTATCCAAAGCGACTTACAAATGAGGACA
Source organism: Sinocyclocheilus anshuiensis (assembly GCF_001515605.1). NCBI lineage: Eukaryota > Metazoa > Chordata > Actinopteri > Cypriniformes > Cyprinidae > Sinocyclocheilus > Sinocyclocheilus anshuiensis. Next base: position 821,241 of record NW_015547654.1, read on the forward strand.
ATAAAAGCAGTCAAAACTAACAAAAGAGCAACAATATATAAGTGCAAATGACAAGTCTCGGTTAGCCTAACACAGTACACGTAGCAAGGTGTATATATGTGTATATATATACACACACACACACACACACATACACATACATACACATACATATACATATATATATATATATATACACATACATGTAACGATTCAGTCCACTGAAGGCGAGTTAAAGTGAGAACCCAAGTGCAGTTTATTTACAGTGTGATCCAAACATCCAAACAATAATCCGTGACTTGACTTGACATGAACAGACTTGACATGAACAGACTTGACTTGACTTGGCATGAACAGACTAGACTCACCGACAGCGGGTTACAACATCAATACACGACAGCAGAGCAGGGCGGCCGGGTGATGATGGCAGAGCAGGAAACCATGGCGGAGCAGAGACATGGACAGACCACTTGCCTGAGTCAGAACAAGTAGAGAGTTCTTGAATGGCCTCCATGGCCGTGACAGGGCAGACAGTGAGTTCATGAACGGCCTCCTTGGCCGTGGCAGGACAG